>NW_027106548.1:491339-530396 GCF_000696795.3 Halyomorpha halys
AGTAAATATATATAGATATAATTTTTTGTCTTCCCTCATTCATAATTGATCTTGGACTGTTTTTGTCTTCTCAACCTTCTTTATTGTATCTGGTTAAAAAAAAATAAATAAAAAAAAAAAACATTTTTATGAACCAACGTTTTCCTCTACTTCATCAGCGCTGAAAGAAAGAAAAAGATACACGTGACTAAAAATATGTTAACTGGGTAAGAAAATGACATAAAACAAAAAGTAAACTAAGGTGGGACTATAAAAATATGTGATAAATTATATAAAAGTGAACATAGTAAATTAAAATAAGATGTACAGTTAAAAGTATAAGTAAAGAAGAACTACAATAAAAGTATTTGGCATAAAATAAAAAAGAGGAGTAATAACAAATAGAAATAGAAAAGTAGATATAAGAGAAATATAGTATTATACGATGAAAGACAAAAAATTAGAATAAAATAAGGTTTAATTTCTTCTTTGTGGCAGGTTTGTTTATGTTATAACAAAAAATATCCATATAGTCTCGCCATGTTTATTTTATTATAACCCTTAAGTTTTGGCCATTCTCAAGGATCTTGAGTATAATATCACGGCTTATATTATTATCAAAATGTTGCTGGCTGCATAAGGCATTTTTCTATCTTTGTCAAAATGTATCTTCGTCAATAACATATTATCACAATACACTGTTAAGTGATAGATTGTAATAGATAGTATAAACTGAATAAAATTAGAATAAGTGAAATAGTGAATAATTATAGGTTATTCACTTAGATATATTTTGACAAAGGCGGAATAGCCTGCAACATTTTGATAGCAATGTTTGTTAGCTGTGATATTATGAATAAGATATTGTTGAGAATGGCCCAAACTTAGGAGTTATAAGAAAATTAACATGTTGAGGCTATATGGATATTTTTCTAGTAAATTGATAAATAAAATAAAGATCAAGAGAAAAAGGAAACACAGAACACCCACCCTTAAGCTAGAAGGAAACCTAGGTGGTTTTTTTTTTAATAGCACTGACGAAGTCCTAGAAAGACTGCTAATAAATAGATTTTTTTACTAATGATGAGTTAACAGTTCACCATAGATTTATATAGTGAGAAGATGGTTGGGATGTGCTCAGGTAAAACTTATTTATTAGTGGTCAAAATTTAAAGCCTCCATCAGGGCAAAAACAAGATAACAACTATAATGAATAAAATGATTAGAAAATAACTAACATTATGATTTCATAAATAGTATTGATAGGCATGAATAGTTTCAAGTCTTATTAGAAGATAAAGGCTGTTGGAGAAAAATGTAATATTAAAATTAAGTAAGAGGATATAATAAGAATATATAATAAAATACATTTGAAAATCTAGTTAGCAAATATATTTACAAAATGAAAATTAATTACAATATAAAGTAATGAAACAAGTGGGAAATAAAACGTATATGTTGGTAATTAAATATGTAACTACTAAAATAAGAGGTTTAAGGCCGTAAAAACAAAATTATATAATCCAAAAGAAATATTAATATTTTAATTTGATAATAATAATAATAATTTAAAATTAAAGTTTTATGGAAAAAATTATGAGAAAGAAAATATATGTAATTAGTGAATTATTTAAGCAAAATACTACAATAAAAAAAACAAATTATAAAGTTAAGTTAGACAAAAGAAAGTAAATAGTAATTATGACAATAATAATTTTTGGTAAACAACTAATAATGTAGGTAAGGAATTATAAGAAAAGAGTAGAGGATAAGGGATGTAAAGAGAAATAGGAAAAAAATAAATAAAATGTAAAAAACGAACCTGCCTGCTTAAATCCAAGTGACGTCTGCTAGTACATTGCAAAAGTTGACAAGGCTACCGAAAAAGGTTGAGAATACGTTACTAGTTATATTACTAAGATGAGTAAAAATAGGAAATTTAAAAAAAGAACGTATATAGGGTGATAACAAATAATATTAAAGAACGTAAAACATGAAGTAAGGGAGGAAAAAAATATTAATTACATTAATAACGTTTTAATAAATTAAATATTTGGGAATATACTAATGATAAGTTCTGTTTGTCGGTTTTTAAATTGAAGAAAGAAGGTTCTAGTTCGATATGAAAGCTTCCAGAGATAACCCTTTTGTCGTGGTTTCGGACAGTGGCAAATATAAAAGTCTTATCAAATGGTTTGAAGATTAAGAATTTTCTGAAAGTTTTGAGGCAGAATAATAGTTTATAATAATAATAGGTTTTTAATTATTTGAGTTACATTTTGTCATGCTCAACAACAAACACATTGAAAATTATTTTGCTATTTATCTTTTTACACATATAATTGAATAAATTATATCATATGAATATTTTAAATAGCTCTAGCAATGAGACTTAAGTCTAATAATGACCTCCTTATTGTAAATTATTATTAAAAAAATTTTCTTTTGAGGTTAATGACTTCAAATTTAATGAAATTTTTATTAAAATGATCACCACATGGTGCAACGTTTCGGGACCACTGTCCCATATTCATCCACCTTAAACCTCATAATTTCTTCTTGGAAATCATGTTCACAATTTGTGCATCTTCACTACTCCTTCAATGGAAGTCATTAACCTCAAAAGAAAATTTTTTTTATGATTGACTCACCAAACTTCCTATAGAGTAAATTATTAATTTCTTTGCTACAAACTGAATAATTTTATTATTAGATATAAAAATATTCAATGAAGGAATAAATTAATTATTCATTACTATGAGAAAGCACTAAAGCATTGCTGAATAGCAGCTTTGTTTTGGTTCCAACACAAGTTTGATGTGTCTCATATTCTTGAATTTAACTGTACAATGTTTTTTTTCATCTCCAAATTTTATTTATTGTTAAGATTGCTTTATTTATTTGTTTTAATTTGTTTCAGATGCAGTTTTGCCATTAGTTTCATCCAAAACGAAAATTACAAGTTTTTTTAAAAAAGGATTCTTTAAGAAGAATGTTAAGATATTTGGAAAACCAGACTACAAGTTTCTATAGCAACATTGGAATTGCTATATAATTATAATAGGGATAGTTTTGAAACAGCATTTGTTAAATTTTTAGGATTTGTGTTGTAAATTGTTTAAACAACATTTTATAGCACATTTTAAACATTTTAATTTTTGAAAATAACAATATAAATATTGTTGTTTATATTTAGTGTGCTCTAGCATTATTTTTCCACAATTTTTTAATTGGAAAAAGTAGTATTAACCCTTAATATCTGTGGTATCTTTAAATTTGATAAGATAACTAGGAATTTTTTTTTGTTTTGTTTTTTGTATTAAATTTATATACAATTAGTCAGATATATTTTATCTGCAATTGTAGGTTTTCTCGAAGAAACTTTAGGAATCTCATTATACTCTTTAAATTAAAATTCATAACACTTACATTTACAATCTTACAAAGATGAACGGAATGGACTCCCAACAGAATGATTCCGCTCACAATAACTCTACCTCATCTTCGAACAACTCCCACGACTCCTCACAGGGCAGTTCGAACCAAGAAGAAAACAGGACAAACTTGATAGTTAACTATCTTCCTCAGACGATGTCGCAAGAAGAGATTAGGTCTCTATTTGCCTCTGTCGGTGAAGTAGACAGTTGTAAACTGGTCAGGGACAAAGTTTCAGGCCTAAGTTTAGGATACGGTTTTGTCAACTACCATAAGCCAGAAGATGCTGAAAAAGCTATCAGTACACTCAACGGATTACGTTTGCAGAATAAAACGATTAAGGTATCATTTGCTCGACCTAGCAGTGATGCTATTAAGGGAGCACATTTATATGTGAGTGGGCTACCTATTAATATGACGCAGCAAGATCTGGAAGATTTGTTTAGCCCTTACGGCAAAATTATTATGTCTAGGATTCTTTCCGACAGTACAACAGGCTTATCGAAAGGAGTTGGCTTTATCAGGTATGACCAGCGGACTGAAGCCGAAAGGGCTATAAAAGAATTGAACGGAACAGTTCCTAAAAGAGCTATTGAACCTATTACCGTTAAGTTTGCCAGTAATCCTAACAATTTAAACAAGGTGATACCACCTCCGATAGCTGCTTATTTAACACCGCAAACAGCTCGGCGCTTTGGTGGTCCTATTCATCATTCGGCCGGACGTTTCCGATACTCTCCTTTGGCTGATCTACCTCCGAATGCGATGCTTCCTGGAAATGCAGTAAACGGTTCAGGATGGTGCATTTTTGTCTATAATCTCCCTCCTGAAACTGAGGAGAATGTTCTATGGCAGCTGTTCGGGCCTTTTGGTGCTGTACAAAACGTTAAGATCATTAGAGACTTGCAAACAAACAAATGCAAAGGATTTGGCTTTGTAACGATGACAAATTATGATGAAACTGTTGTCGCTATTCAGTCACTTAATGGCTACTCTCTTGGTAATCATGTTCTACAAGTGTCATTCAAAACAAATAAAAATATGTCTTCATAAAGAATCTGGTTTATTTCTTAAACTGTGACAAACAGTCTAGTCATTTCTGTTTTTCAAGATTACATAACCCCATAAGATCTCCACTTTTAGTTTAGTAAAGGCATGTTATTTATTGTGTTTCCAATTGATAGTTACTTAAAAAGATAAAAGAATTTTTACTGGGGTTATGGATTCTTTAACATTATAAAGTTTTTTTTCTTTTATTTTTATTTTTAACTTAATAATTATCGAGAAAGCTATTTGAAACTGGTGCAATAGCTGCCTATGTTTCTTAAGCCATATAGTAGAATATAATTAAGAAGTCAAATGATTATTAGATATATTGCTAATTTTACTATTTATATACATATTTATAAATATTAAATGTTGTTGGTAGCACTGTAGAGTCTGCAAGAGTATCTTGTACGAGCGTAGGTTGTAATAATAATTTAAACATTCGTTAGATGTTTGTGAATTTTGTAAAAAATGAATGTTCTCATAGTAAGTAATAAATGTAATGCGATGTTCACATATTACTTCTTGAGAATCTGATTTTCTGTCGTTATGAACTCACATTAGTCATTTGAACAAAAATCTGAGTTGAGTAATGTAATTTTGCAAAAAAAACTTTTTTTTTTCTTTTGATTTCTTTATGACAATTTGTTAGAAATGTGTATCAAATTTAATCTTTGATGAAATTCTCTAGATAATTGTTTATGAATTAGATTCAATATTGTGCAAATATTTAGTGTGCTATGTTTTTTTTTTTTTTTTTTTTTTTTTTCGTACATAGCATTTCTTAAAATGCTTTAGCATAAACATTTTTATTTTTTAAACACTTATTAATATTTATTTCTTTATCCCCTCAATGAGATTTGAGGTTAATTTAGGCTCATTTTATGCTTGTAAAGTAGCTTTCAAAATGAGCTTCTTATATTTTTTTTTTCATTTTCTTTGTTGTAATGTTTTCGTTGTCATAAAGTAATGTAATGATTATTAATTTTATTATAAATGAAAAAATGTGTAATGTATAAAATCAATTGAGTATTATAGATCAGAAGTCGGGATATTCACTGATGAATTCATTTATATCTTCGATTATATTGGAAAAATGTGATCCAATATTTTAACAGAACTAAAAGTATTCAATACTATTGCTTACGTCTCATAATGTTGAACCAGGCAATAGCTATTTTCGAAAATTATATACAGGTGGTGGAAAAGTGAAGAGTACAAATTTCTTTTTATTTTTCCTCTTTTTCAACTCTAAATTTAGAGAAAATCGTTGTAAATTCATTGAAAAACAACTACAGTTTAAAAACCATATTGATCGCCTACAATGCTGTAGTGCTAAATACATTTACACTAACATTAGAAATAATAAATTAAAAGGTAGTTAGGAAAATTACAACTTTTCAATTTTTTGTATTTAACACAATTAGCTGATTTAATCTACCAATTTTATTAATAATTAATATATATACCAAAAATTACTAGAGGGCATTTATAAAACAATTTTTTTTTTTTTTTTTTTTTATGTATCAACATACACAAAAATGTTTTTTTTTTTTTTTGATGTATCAACATACACAAAAACGTTATTTAGTAGAGAACCTTTAATTGTATTTTTCTTAAATTTAGTGGAAATGCACTTAGCACTACCGTGTAGTAAGCTTTCGATATGATCGAAGTAATTAGTAAATAAGCTATTTATGAAATAGTCTTCGTTTCCTAAATAGTCTTATTCTTAACTTCCAAAATCCATTAAAAAAATTTGGACATTTATTTATTTTTTTTAATCGTGTTTAAGATTAATTTTTTACTTAATCTTAATAGACTTTGATTAAGTAATATACAAGTTAATAATAATTTATTACTGATATATTAATTATGAACTGGTTATTGCTTGGTTTACCCGTTGACGAAACATCAATGAAAATAATTATGTTTACTTAAGATAGCTTGAAATATAATATCAGTCAGTTTTTCATCTTTTTAATAGTAAGATTGGTTTTATACATTGCTAAAGAGGGGTTTTTATTTTTATCAAGTTTGTGTTTTTTTCTTTTTGTTTAATTTAATTTTTATGTAATATTACATAATTCTTTAATATATTTTTTTTTAGCTTAAGACTTTTGATTGTAATTGTTTGTTCTTTTCTTTTCTTTTGTCTCTTTTTTTTTTAACATTCTTTCCATATCAAAAAATTAAACTTTTAATGACAATTTCATTTTGTTGACTTTTTTATTCATTTATTTCAATTCTTTCATTATTGAGTTGTTGGTTGATTTATGTCAGTATTATGTTTTTAATTTTGTTTTTGAAGTTTTGCCTAGAAAGAAAATGTGTTTCTTTTCTAAAGAGGACAATCTAAATATCATCCTTAAATGGCTACTGATGACCATTCCAAATGGAACAATGGAATGGACTGACTGGAGTGCAGAGTTTTATTTCAATGGTCCCACTAACCATCATTCCACTCTATCCGTTTTTATTGAGAGCTTTGATTCATCCTCACGTGCAACTTTTTTTTAATCTATTTTTCCTTCTGTAGTTCCTCTATGGAAGGGTCGTTTATTTATACATCTTACAGATTCCATGCTATAAATAATCATATTATAATAATTAAGTGAATTTTGATTTGAGTTTTAATACCTATGTGTAAAAGAACAATATACATTAAAAATGTAAATGAGAAAACAAAAAAGAAAGACGTACAATAAAAAAACATAAGAGAGATAATAAAGCAATTAGGAATCAATAGACATTAAAAAAAATTATATAATGGATCTAAACCACCGCAAACTAAAGATGGTTGTATTTGGAGATTCTGTGCTCTGTTTTCTTTCATGTTCTTTTGATTTGACAATGTTCTCGTTTTGTTCTCTTATTGGAACTCTTCTATTATAGACTATCATTGAATGATTAAATTTATATGGTGAATTTAATAACTCCTTTCTGTATCCGGGAAATGGAATAACATGCCATATTTTATCATATCACATCAATGTTGAAACATTACAAAGTATAGATATAACTCTTGAGAATTAATGGGGTGTAAATAATGCCTCTTAAATTACAAGAGCATTAAATAATTTAAACTTAAACCCATTAAAAAAAAAAAAAGAAGAAGATATACTGGACATTAAACATATTAAATATTATAAATCAAGAAAAATGTTTATTATCTTTTAGTTATTATTTAAATTATTGATACTAAACATAAAAAAATGTGATATTCTTGTTAATATTTAAATATATATATTTTAATAATAAAATAAAAGTTTCTCAACCCTTGTATAGTAAGGAACAAGTAAAATTTATTTTGTAACATGAATTTTAACTAAAGCAACAACTGAGCATGGGCTTTAGTACTTAGAATAAAATACTGAAATTTAAAAAATGAAAATATTAAAACATCATAAGTTATTCTCTAATAATAAGAACTCAAAAAAAAATTATACAAGGCGTATTCATGATGTGTTGAATACAACAATTTTTAACATACTAAATGTTAAAAAAGATCGAAGTGGGCAGGCCATGTAATAAGGAAGGAGGATGAAATGTTATCTTACGAGTATAAGATTTTGAGCAGGCTAATTTAAAGTCCATGTGATATGTTAAATGCAGAGGAGCTCCTAGCGGATTTTCTGGGAAAATATCAAAAATTTCAGTTTTTTTTTATTGTGGTCTGAGACTATTGTCAGTCTGTTTACATTGGACCTATACCCATCGCAATATTCAAATTATGCTTTATTTTTATTTCCTATTGTTTTCAAAGTGCAATGTTAACTTGTACAATTTGGTTCCTGGTTGAATTCCCTTTATATTTTACAATGTTATAAATCAGAATTCCGCCGGTAAACAAACTTCTTGCTGAACATGTCTATTTGGATAACTTAAAGTACAATATTTAAATGGATATTATAGACATCCATTAATGTTTTAAATTAAATGTTAAAGAAGGGAAAACAAATTAAAAAGAAAAAAAACATGAATGAGGTGTTAAGTCGTAAAACATGGTAACTGACAAAATGAAAACTCTTTGATGGTAAAATATTTATTAATTATAATTTTGTACTTTCAACTTGCAATCACTTACTATCAGCATTATTATCTTAAGAAAACAAATTTCCTAAAGATCTTTTCAATAATTATTTGATGTCGACCTTAAAAAAGCCAGTGATGCCCAGAACTTCATCCATAAAAAAATGTCCATGTTTTAGGATTGAAATAAGGATAGTTAACAAGAAGAAACAATTAATGTTTGTTTAATATTTTCGGGTTTTTAAAAGAATATTAAAAATATGAAAAAAAACAAATAAGGTATTTCTACTAAATTGTATTTAATGATCTTCAATTTTTCTTTATATTTGTATAGCAATGCCCGAAATACTGCACACTCCATCAATTTTTCATACTGAAAATTAATTTTGAAGTTTGGTTAGAGTTGTTGGATTTTGTGCTGGTGTATTATTGGCCGAAACATTGGACATTTAAATGAATAATACAAGAGTGTTGAGACTTATTTGAATAACCTTTTTTATTTGTTACATTTCATATTAAAACACAAATTTCTTTTGATCATTTTCTCACGCTATCTTTAAAATTGATTTATCCAAGTTTTTTTACTTTGTTTATTTTATTCACTGCTGTAAATAATACTTTACAACAAGTGAATGAAATGTATAAACAAAAAATATTGAAAGTTAAGGTCATCTAATGATAGCTCTCCATCGAAATTGAAATTTGAAAATCAATTTAGGAGGTCACTATACCAGCTCCTCAAATGTCATCTCATGTTGAGTCTTTAAATTTATGAGTTTGTGTGTGTTTTGAAACTGTTAATAGCGATTTATTGATTGATTGTACATATGGATAATCATAATCTTTATCCTCTAACTTTTCTATAATCATTATCAAGGAGACAATAAAATTGATTTATCCAAGTTTGAATTTTTTTTTTCAATTTCAGCCTGTTATGCACGAGTCTATTCATAAAGATACTCTTATTTCATTCATTTTTCACCCTTAACAACAAGAGTAAATGTTAATCAATAGACTTGGCCATAATAGCCTGCAATAGTAAAAAATTTAAATCTTGGATAAATTTGTTGAAAGAGTATCTTTTGGCTAAAGGCCTGAGGGCTGAAACATAGGAGATGATCAAGTGCAAGCGTATGAAATGATCAAAAGAAGTTGTGGCTTAATTTAAGTATTCACAAAAAATAAATTTATATTACAAAACAAATTGTAATGCTACAACCCTTGAAGGAACTACTGTTACTAGACCAATGGTTGTGCAAGGAGTTGGTTTGGTCAGAATCTTAATGAGGCTAGGTACACCCAGGAGGGCTATTAACTATCTGCCATGGCTAAATTCGAACCTGGGTCCTTAGTAGCAAAGTGTTTTACCACTGAGCTACCCACACCCACAAAAAATTAGTATATAATTTATCAATATACTGATACAATATTATAATTTATATGCTTATTTGCTTTTGAGAAAGACGTTTCTTTCAATCTAGATAAAATATCTTTAAAAAATTGCCTAAAAGTCAAACACGTAGAATAAAAATACAATCAATTATAATAAAAACATACATTAATTCTCACCTTGTTTATTTTCTCATTATTCCACTCCTACGTTTCGGCCCTCCTAGCCATTCTCAAAGATCGCTTATTCTGAATATCACAGCTACAATATTGTCAAAACAATTGCAGGCTATTCTGCCTTCGTCAGATTATATTTTAGTCTATCAACCTATTTCTTATCTAATTAATTAACTTTTTCTAGTATTATTATGTTTACACTTTCTAAGAAGTATAACCTTATCAACAATACATGTACATCAAGTTGAGAGTTAATGGGTATTTTTTATTATAATTGATAAATAAACCAATCTCAAACAAGGATTCAAATTATATGTAGAAATACAATATTTTTAATTAATATATTTGTTCTCTTGGACGTTTCGGGGTATAATGAATAATTTATTGTCAAAATTAAAATTTATGATTATGCTGAAAATTTTAACATGTTAGGTAAGTAAAATATCATTTTAAAATACTCTTTTATTTATTAATTGTTTTTTCTATTTATTTCTGGTAATGAAACCAACAAATTATAGAGGTACTGTTTTTAGAACAAACAGTGAATTATATAATCCTGAAGAGGAGGATACAGTATTCTTGAAATGTCCAAGAAGAGAATCAAGATGTGTATTAAAAATATTATATTTTTATTCCAAGATTTTGACCTTTAGACAATTATAAATTTGTTTAATTTTTTTAAAAATAGTAAATGTCATCTAATGAAACAAAATACATTCAGTTGCATTTTGTCTTCCCAACTTCTCCATTTAATATGATTATTCAATCATTTAATATTAAATTTTTATACAACTCATGTACATATATACACTAATAGAGAATATATTTTTTTATTCCTAGTCAATGTACAAAACTAATAATTTATTTTAGTTTATTATTGATGAGAAAAATATTCAAGACTATGCGGCTTGAAAAACCTTGTTTATACTTGTATTTCAGTTTGGTTTACTTGACATTACTAGACTAGTGACCTTTGTTCAAGTGAGAAACCTTGGTTCATCAAATTGCCTGGCTCTCCCCCTTTCTTTGACGTTGATCACCTTCATCCTCTCTCAGCTTAGCAACTTTGAGGCATCGGTTCAAATCCAGCCTTTTATTTCATGATAACCCTACAGAGTGAAAACTCGACCCTCCCACTCTGATCAGAATATAAGGTTGATAACCTGAAAGTAACCTCATATATCTGAAATGACAATGTGAAGGGAAAATAAATAGAAACAGTTAACAAAATTTTATAGACTATAACAAGATAAGGTTTTTTAGGCATTTTCTCAAATCTTTAAATGCTAAAAAAATTAGTTGTTTGATATTTCTGGTTTGGTCTATTTGGTTTTTAAACTGTTATATAATCTTATCACTTTATTGCGACTGATTTTATTGTTTAAATAAAATAATTTGTACCCAATTGAAGCCTCGAACATTCTTTATTTAATCTAAATGTAACGTTTCGGCCAACCTAATCATACTCAAGGACAATCTTAAATATAAATTTACGCCTCACATCCAACAATTAAAAACTTTTTTCAGGCTATTCTGCCCAGGTCAATAAATTTAATCAAATCACGCTATTTTGTCACATCTCCATTAAATTGTAAAACTTTTAACTACAGATTAACTTAATACTATTATCACTCAATATATAAGTTTTCAATTGTTGGATGTGAGCTGTAAATTTATATTTAAGATTGTCTTTGAGGATGGCCAGGTTGGCCGAAACGTGAGGCATTAAAAGTAATGATAAAGAATGTCTGGACATTAAAAGTAATGATAAAGAGTGTCTGGACATTAAAAGTAATGATAAAGAATGTCTGGGCATTAAAAGTAATGATAAAGAATGTCTGGACATTAAAAGTAATGATAAAGAATGTCTGGACATTAAAAGTAATGATAAAGAATGTCTGAGGCTTAAGTTAGATACATATTATTTTATTTAAACTGTTACATAATATTTTATGAAAAATGTCTAAAACCTTGTGGTCTCTCCAGAGCCAACTTTGAAATCATTTGTGACTTGTCTCTCAAAAATATTTTTTTAATTTGGCCAGTATTCAGTTTGCTATTACCTCGTAGGCAATTCTCTGATTGTTCTCTCAAATCTCAGTATTATGAAATCTTGATCAAAGTAATGGAGCACCTGCTAAAAAGAACATCGGATATGACAATTAGATTTTTGTGTAGAAAAAAAAGTGTTTCTTGTGTTAATTGAAATCTTGTCCCACCAGTTTTAGATGTCGCAGACTTAAAAATGAACCTCTAAAGAAATAATGAATGTCATTCTATTAAAAAAAAATTTTTAAATTACTTGCAATAATCTACCCAGCAGGTATTCAATTGTGTCATATTTTGTTCTGCCATGTTGTATTTAGTGGTAAAAAAAAAATTAAATTTGTACCGCTACAACCCATTAAGGGTGAGGGGTGTAGTATTTTGTGCAAGGAGGTCGCTTGGTCAGGGCTGTAGTACTTTATGCAAGGTTGTTTGGTCAGGGGTGTAGTACTCTGTGCAAGGAGGTCGTTTGGTCAGGGGTGTAGTACTTTGTGCAAGGAGGTCGCTTGGTCAGGGGTGTAGTATTTTGTGCAAGGAGGTCGCTTGGTCAGGGGTGTAGTACTTTGTGCAAGGTCGTTTGGTCAGGGGTGTAGTACTGTGTGTAAGGAGGTCATTTGGTCAGGGGTGTAGTACTTTGTGCAAGGAAGTCGTTTGGTCAGGGGTGTAATACTTTGTGCAAGGAGGTCGTTTGGTCAGGGGTGTAATACTTTGTGCAAGTAGGTCGCTTGGTCAGGGGTACAATACTTTGTTTGGTCAGGTTCATGCTCAATTGCCAGATTTTTAACCAATTATGATTACTCACTTAATGAAGCTGGGTGAACCCAGGAGGGCTTCACTTAGTGATTAACAAATTATTAAATCAGTAACCATGGAGATGATTTGAAGTGGAATTAGAAAATGGAAACTATATTATATATAGTATATTTTTATAAATTTCATTACTGCTGTTTTATTTCTGACCGCTCTCAAAGCAATACATTGATCATAGTATGAAAACCTGTGAGAAGAATTTTATTATTTTGAATAAAATACTAAATAATGTTAATTGATTCGGGAGATGGTTCAGATTGCAGTCAAGAAAAGACTAAATGTTAATTAATTTGGGAGATGGTCCAGTTTATGGTCAATAAAAGACTGAATAATGTCAATTTATTTGGGAGATTGTCCAGGTTGCGGTCAAGAAATGCATTTAAAAAGTAGTTATGATTACTTATAAATAGCCTACATTTTAGCTTACACTGCAGGTCATATCAGAGCTGTTTCATCCTAGTACAAGAGCCTGGTGGAAAAAAATTAGTTTTTTCACCCTAATTTTGTATGGCTTCAATGAAAACTATGGATGATTACTAGACAAAATTGATGATGACTGCCAAATATATATAGTTAGGGGGAGTAAAAAATGGTGACATTCGAAACGTTAAAAAAATTTTGTTTTCTTTAGGAGCTCCATATCTACCACTTGAAAATCTGACAGAAAATATTTAAAGTAAACTAAATTTGCTAAAATATGAACCCTGTTCAGGTTCAACAGTTCTCAAAATACAGTTTTTAAAAAAATCATTTCATAACAAAAAACCAGTAGAGATAATGAATTTATTGTGAGAAATCTATATTTCAGGAACCATGAGAAGTACACATGTCTATTAGCACTCAAATTAAAGCTATTTTAATGTGCCATAAAGTAGTTCATAACATTTATCTTCGTAGGTGTAGTAGTTTTCATGATATTCACTAAAATACAAACTGTTGATTTCTAGTTTGGACAAAATGTCTGATTTATGAAAAAATATATCAGGATCCATAAGACGTACAGATGTCTTCCAGCACTCAAATTAAAGCTAGTTCAATATACTATTAAGTAGTTAAGGAAATTTATCTTCCTAGGAGTAGTAGTTTTCATGATATCTGCAAATGAATATGAAATTATGTCTGAACTACTAGAAATCAATTTATAAATTAATTTTCTTTTAACATTTTGAAACAACCACCACTTTGTATTCCCCTAACTGTATTTGGCAGACTCATCAACTTTTGATGACTTTATTGAAAACTATGCATAGATAATTTTCATTAAATTAATAAAAAATTGGGGTGAAATCACTCACTTTTTTTCTCCTCTTGGGCTCTTGGACTATTACTTCATTGGATTTATTTTAGTTTACATAGATGTCAGTTTATACGTCTGCTTTATTTACATGTCATATTAATACTCTGACATTAGTTTTACTTACTCTGTATATGTTTATCTTAGCCCTGATGAAGACTTGTACTGTGGGTCGAAACATCGGCCATTAATAAATAGATAAAACTGTTTCTTAATGGTTTTTTCTAACCACTACTCGGAACATCTCTTTCTTATTCACATATGGTTAATAACCCATGTGCAATATAAATAATGTTATGTTAGATATTAAAAAAAAATTAAGTTTTTGTTCTTCGTAAAGTTACTTAATTTGCAGCTCACCATTGGTATTATCACTCATTGTGATTTATTTAGTCTTGTATTTTAATTTTCAACATTTTTAGTGATAGTAATTACTTTATATATGAAATCCATTTTTTTTTTTTTTTTTTTTTTACAAAATTTTGATTCTGTACACTTCCTTTCACTGTTAGCCTTTGCAGTGATGATTAGTCCTATTTCGAACAAAATTTATCTCTTGTCACCTCATTTTATTATTTATTTATATCCCCCTTCCCTTGCCCTTTGAGTGGGCTGAGCCAACAATAATGTTCCAAACATATACAAATTCAATAATACAACTTAAATTAGTAATTAATAAAGATCTTTTCACCTTTTTGTTTCAAATTTCATAATAATTAAGACAGCAAATATTACAGTTTATCAGTTAAATATAGTTATACGTAATTAAACATTTATCCCAACAGAAAGAAACATTATTGAAAAATGAAGGACAGCATTAAAGGTTTTAGATTTAAATTTATTTTAACAATATTGAATCAATTTTAATAATCAGCCCTACCTATGATGTGGCTTAAAACGATACTTAATAATTATTTAGCACATTTATTTTTGTGACCTCCTCTTGGACCTTTTTGTTTTTAGTTTAACATAAGGTGAATCATCTTATATAGTATTAGAAATATTCCTTTTTTTAATTTTTTTTTTCAATAAAAAATTTGTCCAATTATCTTCACTATCATATTATGAGTTTTTATCAATCTTAAAGTGATTTTTATGTTTTATTGTTTATTAAAATCTTTACCATTATCAAAATTTAAAATAAATGAACAATAAAACTAAAGAACGTTAGAAGTCTCCCCTTCTCTCAGAATTAGATTCCCATTTGGAGTAAATTAATCAATTAGGTGATAGGATTTTTTACTGACACTCCTTGAACTGATTAGCGACTACTGAGATGGCAGAATACCCTTCTTCAATGCAACTAATCTTAAAGGTAAGGAAGTGCTCATAAAATTAGTGGATGAACCTCAATAGTTCTAACAGCTTCTAGTGTAATAATAAAATAAACTATGGTGTATCCTGTAAATTAAAGGTCCAATTCCTGAAGGATAGTTTTCATATAAAACTATTTTAACAATAACGCAACTTCGAATGACCCTCATTTACTCTCAACTAAATTTATGTAATTCTCCAATGCTCCTTAGGCCATTATTGAAACCTTTGAGAACTAAATTAACTTAGTTGAGAGTACAGGGATCATTTGGAGTTGTGTTGTTATTAAAATTAACCACTCCCAAACAATTAGTAAAAATAAATTAAATTATAAAACTAAAATTATTCTGTTTATAGGCTGTTGTTGCTTAAAAAAGTTTGCTTTGATAGTAACAGATGTTATAATAAATATAAAATTAGTTTTTCACTTTGCAGTTAAAATTTGTATTCTTTTTTTTCCTGGGTGAAATTATCCTTTTATTCTTTATTTTAACATCCGAACAATTTTTCATTATCTAGTTTATTGAGCAACAAACATTTTTAAAAAAATGCACACCAATTTTTAAAAATTATTCAGGGCATTTCAAATAAATAAGTTAAAATTAATCATAAGTTAATTTTTTTTTTTTTGATTTAATAAGAAAAGGGGAAACAATATTTTATTTATATTGAAATAAATAAAAAAATATTCTCTTTTTTAGTCATTACAAAATAATCAATTTCCACGCGATTCATCAAATTAGAAAGAAAAATTACAAATTTAAATAAGCTGAACAATGCCATGGTGAATGATACGCAATATCTTATAATATAATGCAAATGTATAAAATTAAAATTAAAATATAGAAAAGTTTAAAGCATAGCAATTTAGTTTCAAAAGTTGTCAACAGAAAGCAGCACAAATCAAGACAACTGAAAAAAATAGTTCTTGGTAATGACAAGAGAAAGCAGCACCATCAGAGAAATATTTTATTGAAATTCTTGCTTAGATGGTGCTGCTCTCTAACGGCACTAACTAGAACTATTGTTTTCGGTTTTATTGATTTGTGCTGCCCTCTTTTGGTTGAGCTTTCGAGTGAAGAAGATGGTTCAGGGGTACAGTCAGCAAATAAACAAAAACTACTTATTTGTGCCGACGTTTCAACCTTAATTTCAGCTCTTTGTTAAGGCTAAAAAACAAAATAGAGAAATAAAAACATCAGTCAGAGCAACATAAAAAATAAAGAACAATTTGGAAATATACATAACAATGAATTAAATATAAAGTAGTTGATCAATAACATTAGAAGTACAGCAGCAGGAATAGCCCCTCCCTATTCCTAGTGAGCACCTAGGCAAACATGCCATCACTGTTGATACTGCCTTCACTGGACCTGGCAACCATTCTCATAACGCCATCCCGGCAAAACAAGACAAATCAAATAGCCGGTATATGTACATAACATTTTCTTTTTGTATATATTTGTAATTGTATATTACTTTAATCTAGGAGGTAAGAAAAAAAAAACAATAGAAATAGATAGCAGTAGATTGATAATAATAGAAGATATTGATACTACTGCCTACCTTTTTTTCTAATTAGTGATATTACCATTTACTTTTATTATATAGCAAAATCCTGTTTTCTCAACTCCTACTTTTTACCCACCCACATTGTTCCTCCTACATTATATTTTTATTTAATCTGTAATAATAATTTACCTCTAATACTTATCATTTTACAACAGTTAATATGTCTCCACATTTAATTAAATTAATATATATATATATATATATATTTTGATTATCTGTTCACTTTATTAGTTTAGTTATAATTCTTTTTTTATTTACCTTTATCCAATTTATTATTTTATTTTATTTTTTTAAATCAGCTTTACATTAGTATGTTATATTTTTTATATCACTTTTTAACCCTAACATTAACTTTACCTTCTTTTTATCCTTTTATTGGAGCTCCTAATAAATTCTATGATATTGTAGAATGAGTGGCGAGGGACAAATATTGCACTAGTTTTACTTATAGTGATTATTAAGATTAACATCAATCAATAAGCACAATTTGTAGATCAGATATCAATCTATAAAATTAATTAATCTACAAACCAAATCCACGATGAAGCGATTAGTAGTTTAGAAAAAAAATTATACTTATTCCATATTGAATTTAAAAAAAGATAACAAACATATCTCACTCAGATGTAGCAAATAGTCTAATTCTCCATTAATTACATCTTTGTCTCTGAATTTACAATAAGTCCATTATTATTGTTAATAGTTATACTGTTCTAACAAGAGTTGTGACACTCATCAAACAGAAACAAGCCTCTTTACTGAATCTATAATTGTTTGCTGTAGCTATTTATTTCATTTGATATAATCTAAAATGAGGTCTTTATAATTGATTTTAGATCCAATATGAGGAGAAGAGGATCGGGGGTGTGGTTGGTAGTGAGTTAAACTTATTTGCGCCAGCCATATACTTTTCTTGACGGAATCTCCGCCCAAATCACTATTGATCACACCCCAACCATCTTCTATTGACATAATTTAAGTTTAAAAATAATAATAATAATAATAATGAGTAAGGCAAGGAGAAAATAAATAAACAAACGTAATTCATATTATTTATTTTTGGCTAACAATGACTAGATACTAATTTCCTATAAATAAACCTAAAGTTAGGCCTCAAAAGAAGAAAATAGTTTAGTTTTAAATAACACTTTTAAATTTAAAAGAAATTTGGAAGGCAGATTATGGAGTAAGAGGTCTCAAGCAATCATAGAAAGTCATCTGCCTAAACCATAGGCTATGCGTATGGTAAGCCCATCGTTTTTAAGCTTTCGACGCCTTTGCCTCGATAACAATTTACAAATACCCTATGACAGTTACATTGTACATCGGTCTTATTTTAGGTAAATATGCATACTCCCTAGATTAGAGAATATCAGGCACTAGATTACAAATACAGGAACTGAAACTTAAAAGTTAAGGAAGAGGCAATAAGTGATCACTTATGGAGAAGGCTCATTTTCGATTATTTCATTCAATGAGAGGAAGAAATCGTGTGTTCACTTATCGCAAAATTAAATAATACAAATTAATAAATATTCAAAATGTTAACACGTGTCATGCTTCTTAATAACAGTGCATGGAAAAACAAAGTTTTTAAACCAACTTGTTTTGTAAATCATTATTCAAACTGTTAATTGATTCCTTAATTAATATGATTAAATTAAGTGCACTATTGTTATATTTATTGCTTGAATCAGACTACATTTGTTGTACTTAATGTCAAAATTAACTCAATAATTCTTACACGATAGGTAAACTTACAAATTTTTGTAAATAGAATTATAAAGTTAAAAAAATAAATTAGTTATAACACATTTTTTTTTTTTTAAATAGTATCTAAATAAAGAGCTAATTCCGTGATAAATGTACAAAAAAATAAACAACAGAAAAAAATTAATATCATAAAAATAAATAAACTATTAAACATTGATAACTTTTAACATGATCCATATTTTATAAGTAATAAAACTTATTTTAACAGCGTTTTGGTAATCATAGTTAACACAAATTTTTATTTTTTTTTGGTGTCATTGAAATACAATAAATATATTCCAGGTAAATAAAAATATAGATTAGGATGTGAGATAATAAATATAAATAAGATATAAATAATACTCTTCTCTCTCGGTCTACTAGATATATCCCTTCCATTTTATACAGATCCTTCACAACTCCAAAACATAACTACTTTCCTTTGTACCATAAACATGCCTGTAATCTTTAGATTAGGCCCATCCATTAAAAAGGTGTGATTTCTGCCCCTCAGGCATTCTATGTCTAAAACAGATATTAGAAAAATCAATAAGTAACAGTGTTAATTCAAATTGAGCTCTAAGAAGTTCATAAAAATAAAAATATGTTTCATGTGTAGTTTATAGTGTTTGTATCGCTACTGTGGGAAAATAACACAACTACAATTTTTCGTGAAATTGACTTCATCTTGGAGGGCTCAGAAATGCATTTACTAGTTGACAGTAAAATGATATAATTGTACCAACAAAATTTGCCATGGGAAGGAAGATCCATCATTTTAACTCGCATGCTCATTTAACTCCTGCCCCTATGGAGTAGCAACACAATTGTCAATTGTTTCATGGAAAGCTAAGTGTGCTATACTTTGCCTGGAACAGCTCTTTATGACAAGATTGTAACTTGTTTTCAGCGCTACAATGGCACAAGTGTTCTCTGTGTCATTTTACACTGATAAATATTTATTGCATTTGACATAAAGACCTAAATATGTTTTTCGTTTTTGTTGTACCCAAAAGATGATTTAAATCTTATCATTACAAATTAATCCAACCGTTTTATATGTTTTATGAGTTTTCCCTTCCAAAAAATAAATTAAAAAACTTAATTATCCTGATAAACAGTAACATGATTCCTTTCTCCGACAAACCCTGTCATGACAGTCTAAAATAATTTTATATATGTATATATAGTTGACCGTAAAAATTGATATATAGGAAGATGGTCAGGGTTGCGGTCACAAGTGAAACAAAAATAGTTTACAACTATTTTATTTTTCATTGTATCTTTTTATTTTTATTTCTATCATTTTATCTTAACATAGTTTCATTTTGTATCTTTTTAGCCCTGATGAAGCCCTGCAAAGTGGGGCGAAACGTTGGAAAATAAAATAGTTGTAAACTATTTTTGTTTCACTTGTGACCGCAACCCTGACCATCTTCCTGTATATAAAATAATTTTAGTATCAGTCAGTTATTTTCTATAACTTTCGTAAAGAAAAAAATGATTATTTCGTTAAATCATTTTATATTTTTCATGCTATTTGGTTAATTTTTGTTCAAATAAACTTTTTCATAATGTTTTCTTTTATATTTTTAATTGTTTTCCTTAAAGCTATTATGTACAGAAATATAATATATTTTCAGAAGAAAAATGACGTATTCACATGTTACTGGTTACTGTGAGGCTGGTATTTATTATTTTATGAATTGAAATTTGCAATAGTAACCCACAGCGTCTATAAACAACTATAATAGAAGAATTATCTCATAGAAGAATAATCTCACAGGATCTATGGGCCATTGTATTAAAACAAATTGGAAATAATTTTCTTTTGTTTGTCCTATATAATTTCAATTTTTGCAATTTTGTCATTATACTTCTGGACCAGCTATATACAGTTGATAATTCATATATAGTTCATAGTGCTTAGAAAATAAATGAAATTAAATTAAAATTTAAAATATATATAACTTATTTCAGTATTAAGTAGCACTATTCCATACCTATCATTATAGAGGGGATTTTTTAGGTTTTAACATATTTTTTCTACAACTTCTACATTATTACATTACATGGTTCTTGCTTTATTCTTGTTATACATTTATGTAAAAATAAACATATTTTGACTTTTTCCTTGCATGTAAATGCCATCCATTTAATAAAGCTCTTAGCAATACAAATAAAAAACCTTGTTTAATCTTCTCACCAAGTACTGAATCCAAGGCCCTCAACAGGTGAGAAATGTAATAGTTTATTTATACATAATTTGAATTCAGGATTGATATATAAAGAGCCATGTTTGAATTGTCTATCAATATAGAAAGGAGAAACTAAACAATTATTGGGAGAAGAAATACATCAGCATAGTAATGATTTAAAAAATAATGATAAAGAACCAAATAAAACAGCATTGATGCAACAAGTATCCAAAAATAAAAATAAACATATTTTTTATTTTGAAAATACACTTGTTTTCCATAAGGAAAATAATACCTTCAAAAGAAAAATGATAGAAGCTATTTATATATCACAAAATATATCAATTATTAAGTTAATTTCAAATCGGGCAAAAAATTTGGACCAGCATTATGCTGAAATTTTAAGCAGAATTAATTTAGGATCAAAATAATTATATATGAGATAAATAATGTATAATTAAATTTTATGGATTTTTAACACTAAAATGAACTAAAAATATATGAGAATATGCCGCACCTAATTTGTGAGCTAGAATAAATAGTGTATTGTTGATAAAGGGAGTAATAAGGTTATAATAGAAAGTGTTAATTGCATAATATAATAAAAAATAAATTAGTTAGATAAGAAATATAAAAGTTAATTGAATGTGCCTAATGTTTTCCCTAATTTAATTATGGTTTATAGGTTGATTGGCTAAAATATGATTTCACAAAGGTAGAATAGGATGTCACTTTTTGAGAACAATATTTGAGAAAACTGTGATATTTGGATTAAGGTAGGATAATTTATGATACAGAAAGTTTTGGGAAGTAATTTTTAATGTTAAGATTAATAATTGAAATCCTTAATTAATATGTATCCTTGACGATGGCCAAAATTTAGGAGTGGATTAATAAGAAAAAAAACATCTTCAGAATAAATGGATATTTTTTATTATAATTGGCAATAGTTTATTTTTGCCTATTTAAAAATTAATAATCTATTTTTATAACTTTATAATGGTAGGGGGTGCGATCAGTGAAGAAGACAAATAAGTATAAACTTATTTTTAGCGCTTATGTTTCTACCAGAAAACTAGATTTTAGATCAATGTATTTTATTATTTGTTCTCTCCTCTTACTTCATTTTGTTATTACTTTTCTCATACAGTCTTCATATCTTCTTCTTTCACAATACTTGGACTATAACTACATGTTTTTTCAATATTACTTTTTATCTATAATGTTAGTTGTTTTCTAATTTTCTAATCATTCTATTATTATTATTATTATTCATTATGGTTGTTATCTTGTTTGTTGTTCTTAGCCATGATGAAGGCTTGAAATTCCGCCTGAAACATTGGCACTAATAAACAAGTTTTTATTTATTTGTGTCCTTGACTGATCGCATTACCAATCATCTTCTCATATGTTTATTTAATAATTCATAATCAAATTTTATAACTTTATAATGAAAAAAAGAAAACATTAATATACATAGATATTTATAAAAATGATTGAATATAAACCAGGACGATATTTTACCTTAGTTCATTGTATTCTCTCGACATAGTTGCCAGGGAAAGTACCAAACTGGCCATTCGTGTGAAGTGAGCCAACATACCAGCCATCGTCACACTTCTCCATCACGTATACAATGTCACCTTCTTTAAGCTCCAACTCATCCTCGTTCTGAGGCCGATAATTGTACAATACTCTATATCTGAAATGAAAACAAATATTTTTACTAAAGCCGTAATTACAGTTCTTAACAAATACTTTTATACAAATAAACTTTTTTGTATATCTATTTATTATTGAACGACATATATATTCTTTTTTCTATTCTTTATATTCCTCCTAAGCATTAAAAGTGAAATTACATTATTTGTCTTCATTGAGGCTTAATTCTTTTTTTTTATTTTATATTCATAATTATCAGAGAAAAAACTTACGGAACTGGATCAGACTGGGTGTCTATGTGAAGCGCTTGATTAACTAGGCTTATATCACTCAGCTTACTCGAAGGAGGCTACAAAACAAAAACGTAAGAAACAAAAATTTTAAAATATATAATAACATGCATAATAATAAACAAGTAAAGTCAATAAAGTAGAATTGACGCGTGCGGATCCTAAGGGGGTAAATCCATTTTGTTTTTTTTATTTTCCTAATGTTTTCTACCATTTTTAAAGTGGTGCATGCTTAATCCCCTCAAAACAAACTAAGTCCAATCAAATTTTACACTGCAAGGCTTTATCCTGATAAACTAAGGTGGGGTTAAATACAATGTAAATATAAGTGAACAAATTATATAATGGTGAGAAGATAATTGACCGTGGATAGTATATAAATGAGGAGAAGATGGTTAGTAGGTAGTATGGTCAGAATGTAACACAAATAAGTAAAAACTATACAAAAAATAGATATATAGAAAAATTAAAAAAATAATATTAAAATATTAATTAAAAATTATAAAGAAATGAACCAAAAGAAATAACAATAAGCTGTACAATAATAAGAATAGATAAAAAAGAAATAACATAGGCAATTACATTTAAAATGAACAGGAGACGTAATAACATGTAAAAACAGAAAAGTAGATGTATGAGAAATTTAAAAAAAAATTGTACACACTCCAAGAGATGGAGAACTACAGAAATGATATGAGAATAAATAAAGGTTAAGAAAAAATAAATAAAAAAAAACAAAATAATAATAAATAATAAATAAATAAAGAACAAATCCACATGTTATTAACACTTTTAAATTATTTTTTTATTTTCTATTAAACAAATTTAGTATTTTTATCAAAATCTGTTTAGTCAAAAAATTAATTGAAAAGTTTTCATTTTCCCAAAATAAAGAACCTTTAATTGTATTTTTTGTTAAGTTACTGGAAATATACTTACCACCACTGTGAATTAACATATCGATATAAGATATAAATATAAAAATGTGTTTTAATTTTTGTTGACATATATACAGCACTCAATTAAGAAAAATGAACTTGATAATGATAATGGTTAAAAACTCTGGAAACATTCAGATATTAAAATAAAGAAAAGAAGTGTAATTACTCCTGGGCAAAAATAATACAAATAACTAATATACCCTTCTCAACTGGTTTAAGGGAAAAATGGAAATATATAATCAAATTATGACTAAATTACCTTCTTTTTTTTAATTTAGTGTTTGGAATAGAATGGAGCTTGCCAATATTTATAATGTAATTTAAAAGCTACTAAGCAATAATAAATGCTTAAAAAATAAACAATAAACTGAATTATTTAGTTTCCAGAAAAATTTTCAAATTTGGATTTATTTCCACACCTCATTTTTAAAGTTATAAATGGAAAATTAAAAATTAATTTTCTTATCACAGAAATAACTAGAATTTATAATAATAATAAAAAATAAAACCAACCAAAGATGATGAAGTATAAATAGCAGGACGTGGTGGCTGATAATGTTGCTGGCCCAAGTCTTTGGCTCCGTTGAGCATGACACTGTGCGACGCAGGAGCGACAATGGGCTTACTGCTGCCGCATCCACCTCCGGACGGGCTCACTGAAATGATTTAGTTTTAATAAGAGAAGGTTTGAAAAAAATAATGCACAAAATAATATAAATGAGTAATTACTTGGCCTTTCCCCTGGTTCGACCAACACTTCAACGTAAGAGACTGGAAAAATGCCTTTTCTGTTGCCGATACGGCCTTCAAACCAGTTCTCATCTACTCTTCTCGTCAGAAGGACCAGCTCACCTGAAATAGTAATACATTATATCCACAAATAGGAAAATAAATTATTCTGAAACTATAACTAAACTTTGACATTACTAAATAAATGAGTAGAAATCACTTCAGCAATAAAGAAAATTTGAAATAACTAAATATAAAGAGGCTGACGTTAGGAGGTTCAGTAATCTAACTACCATATTATCAATCGTGTCAAAGATTTATAACTTAGGCTGAAACATCAGCACATACTAAACAGTATATGGAAGTTAAGAAAAACATTCTGGAAGAAACTGAGGAAAAATGCCTGACATGGTATGGGCAACATGGGAAATATTGGCACCCAGAGTTGCTAAAATCATTCATGAGACCTCTGATTAGTCTTATGTTCATAGGTCAGTAGTTCTCTGACGACCAAATAATTTGTTGCTTATTAAAATATACACACATCATATGTAAGAGAAAACATAAAAACCTTTCACTAATGAGAGCTCAAGGTGTGTTTGAGCTTGGAAGTTGAACTTAGCTCTCGCTTGTCCTTCACTTGCCTTCTTCGGGAGTGTACGGATCCCATCATAAGGAATTATCTGAAAAAAAAAATAAAAGTAATAACTTTACTTTATATACACAAAAAGTAAATAATAGACTTAAGCTGTTTTACAAATAACAATAAATTAAACAAATCAGGTTTATATGAAACTTAGTACAATAAAAAGAAAGATGAAATTTAAAAGCTTAAACAAAATAGATTTTATATTAGCAGTATACACAAGAAAAGTTTGTTATAGCAAAAGAGGCCTTAAAAAGAATATTCTTCTATGATAAAAACTTGTTTATATGGCTGTTTATTTTATAAAAAATTATAAATCAAAAAGGAATTCAAAATTTATATATTGGTACTGGTATAAGTGGGGAAGTGGCCTCATTGCCAACACTAAGCCAATTCAAATGGAATAATGATAATACCTTTTATAATAAAAACATTTTATATTTTACTAATCTGTTCCATTTTTTAAAAAATATTTGTCCATATCCATCCTCCCTTCCTCCCAATATATCACTTTAAATTTTATGAGAACTAAAGACCATCTACACATTTGCCCCAAATGACAACGGAAATGAGTACCATGAAGGTCCATTAAAAAAAAAAAATTAAGGAAACTAATCATGGTAATTGAAAAATATATCACTATGTAATGGAGGGGGGAAAGGGGAGGAGGAAAGAATAAGTATAAGTAAAATTACTGTTCTACTAATGGGGCTGAAAATCAGCTGTTGTATTTTTTAAAATTATTATTTTTATTATTTCTGAAACAAAACGGTTATATTGAATTTATGATGAGAATTTTTTCTTTTGAATATCCTAAAAGATTTCTTACTAACCTTTCATTAGTACATATCTAAACTCAACTAGAAATTCCAATGTAGCCTCAGGCTATTAAAACAGAACGAACATCATCAAACTCAACCGATTCTAATCTTATACTACAAGTTGATAAAATAATTTTGCCTGTTGTAACCATTGCAGGCACCAAAAAGTCTAACAAATTCTTCAATCAAGTGCTAAAATTGAATTTTTTATTTAGATGATTGTAAGCTCCAAATCCAAAATTAATTCCTTAATTTTATTATTATTTTAGGGTTACCTTCACTATAGTGAGCTAATATGCTACCTATAGTAGGAAATTAATAGAAAAAGTTCAGTCAAACAGACAATGATTACAATTTACAATAAGAGTAAAATAAAAATGGGTGTTACCTCTACGTAGTTGAAAGGGAAAAGTCCAATCATTGCATTGTGTTCTCCTTCGTACCAATTTTTATCAATCTGCCTTCGAACATAAATAATATCGCCACGTCGAAAACTTAATTCCCTAGAAAAAATAACAAAATACTGAATATAACTTTTATGTAAAAGATACATCAGTTAATTTTTTTTATCATTGTAACTAAAGTATTTTTCTTTAAAATTCTTATCCTTGTTAAAGTACATAAGCTGTTGAGAGCAAAAGTGGTGTAAGTTATTCTGTTCTCATCAAAATTAATTTCAATAAAAAGAAAAAATTGTTTAATTAATTACTAAGTCAATTAGCTTGAAATGTTTTTAAATAGCTGAATATACTTGCGTTGCATGTCATTACTTTTGACAGAGAAATTTTTGAATGAATGAATGAAATGTGCTTTATTTATAAGCAAATATAAAAAAATGGATCTATTTAAATAATTAAAAACGGATTTATAATGGAAAAAATATTCATCTGTCGAAGCCTGCGTGAAATTATAACTTCAAGGTATAAATAACATATTTTTTTTTAAAAATGCTTTACAAAATTAACAATAATTTAAAACAACAATATGATATTTATGTTACAGGAAACAATAATATTAGACTGTGGTTTAGCATAGATATCTCTCATGTTAACCCACTGAGCTCCTTCTAGTGTAGCCAACAGTGTAGCCACTAGCATAGATATCTCACATGTTAACCCACTGACCTCCTTCTAGTGTAGCCAATGTAGTGCATAGTTGCTAAGAGCTCTCCAGTTAGTAGCTCTTAATAAACTGGACAATTGTTCTGGAGAGCAATTATAGAGAGGTCAAATAGTTTATTATAATTACACTATACTTCTGAAAGGTTGTCTAGGATCTCACAGGTTGAATATCTCAAAACCCTAGCTTTTATTTACACTACTATTGCACTGAGCAATAATAGTAATAGTAGTAAATAATACAAAATGGATTGTAATGAAAGTTAATCGCATTCTCGATGTCACAATTAAAATACTTACAAATAAATTTTATGTAAATATCTGCCGGATTATATAAGACAATATAAGATAGTATATATGTCGGTTTAATGTTTATCATAATTAATAAATAAATAAGCTGCGAATGGATGACAGATCAAGGGACCAATACAATTAAGGGTCATTCAGAATTACAGTCATCACTGAAAAGCCAGACTGGTTCAATCACGAAGGCCCTACGCTATCAGTCCGACTGAGACTTATTTGTATAAGTATTATCCAACAGTAGGGATCTTGTACAAAGTCTTTATGATTCATTATGAACACAAAACTTGTTTAATTTGAGCATTTTTCTGTAAATAACTTCAAATTTTGAATAGTAGGATTTCAAAATATTCTCGGCAATCCATCAGTCATACTCTTACTTACATAATCAATCTGAAAGTCTATATAGTGTAATCTCGCTGACCTGAACTAATTGTTGGAGGTGGGTGTTTGGATTACTGAAAACTTCGGATTAAAGAAAATATTGAGAAAACTGGTCTAAAAAAAATCAACAATATGAATGTACATAACTAAATTTATTTATTCAATTGACAGTTTGAAGTTTTGAAAAAAATTAATCTTTTTTAAAGACTTCATTTCTTTTTTTTCGTCAGGTGCTTTGAGTTTAATAACATCGCTGGTTACTAGCCGTATTTTGGGTGGCTAAAATTTTGTTTTCTTTTACATCCACAGTAATGCTAATTGATCATATAACTTGTTAAAATATAACATCGTTCATTTATAAGTGAAAATCAGTAAAAATAAAAATAATAAATACTCCTTGTATGGATTTATTTAAAATGTGATATAAAAAAAAAAAGGAGTTCACTAATAAAATTTGTATTATACATACTTCTACTAAAATGAAATTGGTTTTACTGAATTAAATGATTTATACAATAGATATTATTTATTTCCAATTTCAACAAAATATATTATGAACACTTTTATAGGAATTAGATTACCCGATAACGAAACTGTAAAAATCTCCACTTTCGATTTTCATGGTAATTACAATAACTTGCCTATAGATTGGGAAGTCAAAAATGTCATTCACACATGTGCACTTTTATTTGAAAACAAAAATGTTATGCTTATAATGCCTCCTGAGTTTCTAATAAAAAGTAACTTTTATTTTTTTTAAGCCAGTTTGGATTACTGAATGGTTTGAATTACTGAAATTCGGATTACTGAGATTAGACTGTATTTGGTTTTGCTATCATTCCAACGAACCATGAGAGTCTAAACATTGACCATTAATAAATAGTTGAAAATATTATTTTGTTGTTCTTGATAGCAACCTGAAGCATCTCCTTCATATATGAAGATAAATTAAAAAAAAAAAAATTACCTAGAAGTTTGCCCAATGAAATTGTAGAGAGCACGAGCAACTAGTTTGGGTTCTGGAGTTCTGTCTCGAGGCCTTGGAGGTTGTACTTCCACCGGGAAGTCATCGTACCTATTAAGTGGAATTGGCGACTTCTGAGATGGCCTAAAAAATAGAAAACAAATTAACAATAAAATAAAGAACTGTATGTTCATTAAAGAAAAACCCTTAAAAGTATAATAATAAAGTAAGTGTCAGAAATAATTACTTATTAAAGGAAACAAATGAAATACTTAACCTACAATGTGCTAGGTGGGTCTGTTGGACCCAGTTGTTGAACATTATCAGTATAACTTTAATAGGACGAATTAACAGCTATTTTGAAATATAAAGAGATGGCAAAGTGATAATTTAAAAGACAAAACATTTTCATTTGTTTTATTTTTTGGCGGATGCCAGGCACTCTGAGGTCAGATCTAATTAGAAGTTTCTGAGAACTCACACAGGTAAGACATGAATCAATCATATGTATCAATCTGACCAGAAAAAGTTAATTTGTCATTTAAGTATTTATACTTAGCATAAGCATTTTTTACTAATTAAAAAAATCACTAAAAATTAAATATGATAATTTTTACAATAGAAATAAACAGTAAAATTTTTGATCTGTAGGCATGATCAAGTAAATTCAATAATGTTCGAACTAAAATATTTAAAGCTAATTCAAGTAAAGTTGTGAAGTTGAAAATGATTATGAAAAAATCATCTCAACAAGTAGCAAACTTCAATTGAAATACAAACAACCAAACAATTAAACAACCAAACAACCAAACAACCAAGTATTTTATGACATTTATGAAAATTTGATGTTTTAGAATTTAATGTTAATATTTTATCATTTAAATTTTAAGTTGTTTACATTTATACAAGAAATTACTTTTCCTTATGTTTACATAAAGAAATTATGTTTTGACAATATATTTCAAATATTGCTGGAATGGAATGAATTAGTAATAAAGCTAAACTATTAAATTACAATTGTATTTATCATTACATTTATTATTTAAAAAAATAATAAAAACTTGTAGTCAGGTGCAGTTTGTTATTCAACATTTTAAAATAACCTTAAAAATGAAAATGAACTTCGCCTAGAGGCAAAATAAAAACATAACAATATATAAATATAGAATATGAAATTTGTTAAAAAAAAAAAATGGTTTACTAAAATTCTTATTAATTATTGTATGAGCTAAAACGTTATTTTTAATTAATATTTTGTAAAAAAAGTTATAGTTTTACAAGCTGAATATGGCCTAAAGTCTATTAAAATTATGGCCTAAAGACTGTTAAAATATAACATTTTATAATAGGTAACAGTTTCAAAAAGAAATTTAACTAATATAAAAAGTTTTCTTTAAGGTAAAAAACTTTTTAAATAAAATATATATACAAACTTACATGACAAGTAATAGATCTATTTCAGGTGAGGAATAAACCTGGCAATAATTTAACAGTTATATTTATAGCTTTAGAATTCCAAAACAAAAAGATACAACGTCAATGTCAATGACATTGTATCTTTTTGTTTATTTCTTTCCTTTTATACTTCATTTCTTGATAAGCCATTTATGAATAATTAAAATAACAAGGGATTTTCAATTTTATATTAGTTAAAATATTTTTCTGACTTTTATATTATAAGCTACTAAATCATTAATGTTTTTATTAATGATTCAATAGTATACATGAATTTTTTAAAAACTATTTGATACAATATATGTAAAAGGACCACCACAAAGAAAAAAAAAATCTTTGATTGACAATTTTCTTATTAGATTTATTGTATTCCTTTAGTTATATTTAGTTATTATATTCTTATGTGCGTATATTTACTATACTACTTCTTACGTGCTTTTAAGAACTTATTAGTTTCATGATTATTAATTTGTTAGTAGTAAATTATTATCACTCTTATTCTATTCATAAGTTATATTTTATTAATTTTGGATTATTCATTCATTCATTAGATATATTCCATTAATTTTACTCCATTCATTCACTCCATATTTTTTACCTGCTTTTAAGAATTTATTAGTAATTAATAAATTATTATCATTCTTATTCTCCTTATAAGTTGTATTCCATTAATTTTACTTCATTCATTCATAAGATATATTCCGTTAACTTTACTTCATTCATTCAATCCATACTTCTTTACATACATTTAGAAATTTATTAGGTTCATTATTATCAATTTATTAGTTATAAATTATTATCACTCTCATTCTCTTCATAAGTTATATTTCATTAATTTTACTTCACTCATTCATTAGATATAGTCTATTAGTACATTGTGTCTATATATTACTGTTTTAGATATAACATATTATAATTATATAATAGTGATGATATATATCATACATTATTAGTTGTTTATTAAAAATAACCTATGTTAGTTTAGCTTTTGTTTTGTTTTAGTTGTTTACTATAAATCATTTCAAAATTTTATAATTTTAGCTTTGAATTTTCAGATGTAAGGCTTTAATTTAAATTAAATATTTTTAAAATTATTTATCTCTTGGGTAAACCAATTAATCACATCTGTGTCACAACTAAGAGACTCATGAGATAGACCTGAGCGGGGAGGTTACCTGTCCCGAAGTAACCCCAGTCTACGGTACAATATGCGGAATTTATCAATTACAAAACAAAAAAAAAACTTTCTTTGTGCCATTAAATAGTAACAAGTAAAGCAGTGATGTATAATTTAAGGAATATTTAATATAAATCAAAACCTTACAATTTGAAAATTCATATTAAAGTGATTTGGAGAATAATATAATAAAAAATGATACAGAATTATTTTTTTCCTAACCAGAAAGGTTAATCCTGCCCGCCTGGTGTGGACTAACTCCACATTCAAATCATACAAGTGTACTACCGATATAAGTATAATTTATAATGTATAAAAATGTGTATCAAATGTGGAAGTGTAATTTACATGTATTTTTTAGTTCAGAATGTATAAGTGTAATTTAGATGTATCCTGTAGTTCAGAATGTATTATTTTTTCAATATACTGTAAGCAGGAAAAAAATTAATTTAAAGTTTTTGTCCCAGCATTTTAATTCATATTCCACCTTATATGCAAAATAAAATATTACATGGTGATCACATCAACTTAAAGAATTGGCTCTTAAGTCATCATCATACATACATCTTCTGGCAATAAAAGGATAACTGGAATTATATTATATAATTATATATGCATTTGCTATAATAAATAAAGAGGGTAAGAAGAAAAAAAATGGTTTCACTTAGGAATTGTTTATATACTCTATATTTAATAGATTATTTTTTATACTTTAAATTTCAATTATTTATAATATTTACATATAATTATTATTAGCTGTAATTTTCCCTCATGTGTTTAATTTTTTAGGTATAAGTTTTAATTTGCATGATCTTATTAATCATGTCAGCCTTAGCAATAATAAATTAATTTATTAAAAATTACTATATTTTATTAATATAATTTATACATTTGTTTATTCTTCAAACAGACCGATAGATGTTTTAAGCTGTGCAAAGGGATTAGTTAATTTTTTCTTAATAAACTCTATTATGTTCTATGAGCCATGAAATATAAATAAAGATGAAATCGAAATGGATTGAAAGCTGGTTACATGAGGATGAACAAACAATCCCAAACGGGCACGAATGATACCGTTTCCCAATTCAACAAATTAGGACTGCACCCTTCAATTACAAAGAAATGATGGGTTTCCTGCTCGGCCTTGGCTCTTCCAAAGGAAGTTGGCCTTGACCTAGAGAATACCTGCATTGGAGACGTGTAGCGTTGGCATATTGTGCAATACTTAAAAATATCTTATTTACTCAACACAAACACACTGCATCATTTATCTCTTCTCTTATAATATGGATACCACTAGTATATAGAAGATCAATTGTATCTGTATTAAAATTAAAATATTTTAATAAAAATATTTTTCTTTTTTAAAATTTTTAATGAAGGCTAATAACACAAGCATCCACAATTAAGGACAATAGGTATTATAGATATAGCTATAGCGTTTTTAACATTAAAAATACATGAGAAATATTAACATCATTTTACAAGAAATAATATAACAGAATAATTTATATTAGTAATAGCTGATAATTAAACAATAAACAATAATGTTAAAACATTAACAGTTAAGAATAAAAAAATAAGGAAAGTAATAATAAATTGAAATAAATATAATTTAAAAACAAATTTGCACAGTTATAAAATACAATGTTAAATCAAACAAAAAATATTGATTGAGAAACCTGAAAGCATTCCATTTTATTTGTAATTGTATTTTTCAAGATTTAAATTCCAAAAAACATCAGCCAAAATTAAAAAATAATAAAATAAATACTTATAAAACATTTAAGTCTTATAATGGAGATAATCATTATTAAAAATCTACAAATAGATAATTAAACATTTTTGAGAAATTCATATAAAATTTTATGGTGTAAAAATAATTAAATAGTAAACTGAATATTAAAAAAAATTAATGTCAAATATTTACTGAAGGTGCGAGAAAATTAATGAGACAAAAGAAAAGGAAATATTAATATCCAAAAAGCGCCGATTGAACAACTTGGTCGTAAAGCAGGGTAACTGGCATTTATTGTGAATTGAAGTTTTTGACTTCAAAAAATTCTTTAAGACTGATTTTAATAATTTTGAAAACATATTTAGAAAATTTGTATTTTTAAAAGTATAATAATGCTATACAATTCCTGGTAACATTGTAATTAATAAATATTTTAACATTGTAGAAATTTAATTTATTTAAGTCAGCATGTTTTATGACTAAATGTCTCAACAATAAAAATAATCTATATTTACATGATTGTACTCATAAATATTTTATTTTCCACTTTTTATTTTTTCTTAAAAATAGTAAATATGAATAAAATTTTCTCTACACCATAAGATTGCTTCCCATTTGAATATTGTTTTCAACTAACAACAAAAAATATCTGATACTTCTTTTTACCCATAACATATTTAAATTCCTTATTGTGTGTGACAACTTGTTTATAATTGGAATTTGGATTCTATGACCAAATTATTTGATAAATGATAAAAAAAACATGAATCAATAGGCTTAAAATCATTCCAACCTATTCGATTTTTATTCCTTGAAAATTATTTCTAACAGGACAAATTTATTACTATGATTGAATGTTATGCATTTTTAAAAATTACAACAATCTTGTTTAAATATAAAAATAACTTTAATAAAATATCAATTATTTGCCTATCGTTTTGTATTGTGTAAATTGATTTCTCTTATTTTACGAAAAAAAACTTTCTGGCAATTAATAGAGAACAGTAACTTAGTTATTTTTGAGTATGAAAGTTGAATTTTTTAATTTATTGTTCATTAATTTTAAAATAAGTTTTTATTAAACAGAAATATTTAATAAAATAATATAAATTGAAACTATGAAATCAGTCGTCAAATATTAATCTATTTTTACTTATTCACTTTAAGAAGTTGTAATATTTTGTAATGATTTTAAAATAGGGATATTTAAAATTATACAAAGCATGCAATGAAAGAATGTGATGTTTAAAATAAACTATCTTATAGAAGTGGAAAAACAGTTTTTTTTGTATTTTAGTACATCATATGAACGAGAATGGTTTCAGCATGGCCAGTTGAATTTTAATTTAGATTAATAATAAAGTATTTAGAAAAAAATAAAATAATAATATTTTTTATATAGCTTTATTTCACCTTGTCAATGGAAACAGAAATAAATATTAAATTTATGTTTGTTTAATAAAAAAAAAAAAAAAACATAAAGCACTATTAAATACATACCATGACATAATAAAATCTTCATTAATATTTACTAGTCAGTATTAACTTAACAATTTAGGAAGGAAAAAAACTTTTACACCAAGAGATTGTAAAAATATTACATTTTAAAGTTGAGAAGTATCCAAGAAGGTTACGTAAGTTACCTTCAGGTACAAAATTGGAAACTACAAGCCATAAAATTGTCTTATCTATATTTACTCGGAATTTTCTGATGACGGCAATGAAAACAACTGACATAAAACTTTATTGCATTTCCTTTTGATATACAGACAAAATTTTAAGATGCTCTTGGCTTATTAATAATTAAAAGCTTCATTAAATAATAAATGTTATTAATATTACAGAAATATGATATGAGAAAATGAAAAAAAATATTGCTCGATATTTTACTCTACTGGCCACTTTCCATTCGGGACCTATAAAATACTACTTATTTTTAATTTAATAAATAAAAATAAGAGTAAAAAAAAATCTTATCTAGAATTAAAAACTAATAAACAATAATTACATTCTCATTAGTATAATTAATGTTAGAACTAACTTTCTTCTATCTATTTTCACTATCTTTTGTTCTTTAAATTGATATAAATATAAAATTTCACTGACTCAATGAACTAACATAAAAAGAAATTTCTATCATTTCACTTTAGTCTAAAGCCACACGGCAAGAGAAAGTAAAATACTGAGTGGAATAATAAAGTAACTGGGAGTATCTAAAGAGAGCATCCATTGCAAAAACAAGACTGTCTTCGATTCAACAATGAATTATTTCTTTAATAACATGTTGTTTAACCATAATAATTTTTATTTTAACTCAAATAAATATATATCATGTACTTCATAATAATAATTGTTAATATTTTAGCAAAATAGCCATCAACTTTTCTTCACCTATTCCTTTATTAAATTTGATTTGTTCATATAGCTTATTGTTTAAAAGTTAATTAATAAAAACAATTGGAGATAAACTGAGATAAATATTTTATCAAAGCTATCGGAGAAATTTAAACAAAGAAAGTTTCTATTTTTAGTTTTTTGGCTTTCTCTCAATTACTGTAATTTTTGTAATATGAAAATTAAGTGTTTTATAAATATGATGAAAATACTATAATTTGTAAAATAAGTGTTTTTTAAATTATAATGATGCAAATTTTTTTTTTTGTAAAGCATTAATTTAACTATTTTTAAAAAAAATGCTGAAATATTTAATTAATAATTTTAGTATTTGAAAATGAACAGTTGATATCTAAAATATCTATTTAATGAATTAACTAATAATTATATGAAGTTTTAAGATTGTTTTAATTTTTTTCAGAAATCTCCGATGACTGTATGACCTTCAGAAATTACCATGATGATGACTGTATAACCCTCATATAGATAGTGAACACTGTTATTTTTTCAAATTTTAGTTTCTATTGAATTAATATTAAAACCATTAAATCAACAATTTTTTATTTATTTATTATGTACTAATTTACTATGGTTGTTTACTTTTTTGGCAGGATTCATTTTTAATTATTAAATAACAATCAAAATGATTAAAGAAAAAATCTTTCAGATCATATTAAACCCAAATTATTTAAAAAAAAAAAAGAAATGTTGAGATTTGAATTGACCATTTTTTCCTATTCACCTTAGTCACATTATTAAACTTGTATATTTTCATACATACTACCAGTCGTATTATTTACAACAAATATTTACATTTTTATCTATGCATAATATATATACATATTATACTAGAGATTCAATTACAAAAAAAACACATATTATTGATAAAATTATATAAATTAAGATGTTATTCATTCATATTAGGAGCAAAATTGATTTATACAAATGAATATTCCATAAATCACTCCAGATTATCTATAAAAAAATTGGTAGGAATAAAAAATATATATATATATACATAAAATTGTGAATTAATGCATCAGATTGGCAATGCTTAAAAATAAAGCATATTTGATTTTGTAAAAGCACATTACTTACAGAAGATTGTCTGCGTGCCTTCTCGAGTACATGTCATGCAACTCATTGAGGTACTTTGTCCGCCGCTGCTCCTGGTAGATCCTTCTCATGATCTCCGCTTGCCTCTGAGCGAGCTCATCCTCCGGCCAAGCGGCTTTCTGTTCGTGTCTGACAGGACTGCGGTAGTGGATGTTGACTTCGGACTCCACATAGCGATGTGGGGATTCTGCAAGCAATATTAACTATATAAATATGTATTTAAGCCTCAACTTAATAATACAGAAACAACGTCTTCTATAAGAATAAATATAATTCAGAAGAGATCATGAGCCCTTTAAGCTATAATATTGAAGGGATTAGATATCTACATTGATCATATGCTAATAGTGGAAATATTTTAGTAAACAAAACTACAAACTTGTGACAAAATAAATCTGCTGAAGCAATATTTAAAGAAAAAAAATCTTACTTTCTTTACCACTGCATTGAACAATAACAATAATCTTTTATGTTAGAATAAAAGATATTGATTATTTTTAGAAATAGCACACAATAAATTATTTTTAAAAAAATGTAAGACAATCTTCATTAAAGTCAAAATAATTAAAAATACTACAGGAAAAATTCAAACAAACTTAAAATCTTATATATATTTTTAAATAGTTTATGCTAAGATTCTTGTTTAATTTAAAAACATTAAAAAACACACATATAATATTTAGTGTTATATTTAGTTAGTAAAAGACTGTTCAAATTTATTTTTAAGGCAAATTAAAATAGTGGCAATTTTTTTTTTTTTTCCGTGACACTTTAACTTCATTGGCATTAATTTAAATAACATATTTTATTAATGTTTGATTTTTTAAATAATTTTCACTTATCAATATATTTTTTAAGAACAATGTCAAAATAATTAAAAATATTATTGGAGAATATCAGCTAAACTAAAAAGTAATTTGTTTGTTTTTACAGTTTATGTTAAGATCTTTGTTGTTCTTATCAGTTGTTTGATTATTTTAATTATTTTAAAAGTGCTAAAAACACAGACAATATTTGGCGTTATATTTACTGAACAGCTCTTCATATTTATTTTTGAGATAAATAATTGAACCAAAATGGTGACAGTTTTTGTTTCTGAAACTTTGTCTTTATTGACATTAATTTAAATATCACATTTTATAAATGCTGGAAATATTTTCAATAATAAAATGGTAGTATTTTTTCCAAATAATTAACTTAATTAAAAAAAAATATAAATCAACTTATTACTCACTATAAGGTTGAGGACCGTACAAAAAAATTGGTAAACTATGAGACCTTTGTGGAGTCACTAAAGGTTGATTTTTATTATCCAAATTTAACATAATAATGAAATAATAAATTTCATTATAATTTAAAAAAATAACCAAACTATTAGAAATAATCAAATAAAGTTATTCCGTTAAAAGATTGTGACACTACAGATAAAATCATAAGAATTAAATAAAAAAATATATAATAAAAACAAATTAATCTGTCAAATGTTAAGTTGCAAGCTGAAGAGAGAGGGGTGATGTGAAGTCCACTGTGGCCTGGCACAGACTGAACTATTAGCAAACAATGGTAACCTTCAGGCTGACTCTCTTTGGCAGAGCTTTATTTTCGCTAGACACTTGAATCAACACAGCATTCCAAGACTTTCTATCAGTGAGAATGCAAATATCTCTATGAAAGTATATATATTTTTTTAAAATTAATATATATCAAATAATATTATCTAATGACTAAAACAATTTTTTTATTTTTATCTCTAAAAAATTAATTTTAAGTAAAATAATGTGGGTGCCTTGCTAGAAGTGACAAGATGGTGAAGTCGAAACTTAAGGTGAAGAAACAAGGCTCAGAGTGAGTAAGGAGTAACACATGTTTCAAATGATGATACCAATCAGTGATGTGGCGGAACAGACTTACTTATTGTTGTCGAGCAACAGTGCGTGAACCAGGGTGCAAACGTTCTACAGCTAAATCCTTTTTTTTTAAATTTACAAAAACCATATTTAGATATTTAGACATACTCAGATAAATAAAATAAAACATAAACTAAAGGTATTTTTTATCATATGAATGTTTTAATAGTTTTTTTGTAAATAATGAAAATAAACAACAAATCTTTCTAAGAAATAAAGAAAAATAACAATAAATGTACATAAAAAATGGTACAAAATAAAAATGGAGACATTTAATTATGAATCAAATTATGGTGGTTAATAAATTACAGAATTTCTAATCAAATGATACTAACATTAATTTATTACTCTAAACAGAGAACTCTAA
>NW_027106548.1:530565-554459 GCF_000696795.3 Halyomorpha halys
ATTAAAATAGCAATTAATACTTCCTTATTTCGGTTAATAAATTATTATTTATAATTAAAAAATATTAACATTAACTTATTACTCCAAAAAGAGAACTATGAAGAACATTGTTCACAGTATGTGTGCTATTCATTTCCAAACCAAAGTGAATTTTCAAATTTAATTTCCAGTCTTGCTACTATATTGTCTTAAGATAAAATAGTAACAAAATTGTTAATAAAAAAAATTATAAATTTGAAAATTGACTCAGCTGGTTTTGGAAATGAATGAAAGAAATAAAGTGAACAATTTTCTTCATAGTTCTCTATACAGACTAATAAATTAGTTTTAATATTATTTAATTATAAATACCTATTTATTTATTTTTAATTATTATTATTATAAAAAAAATTAAAAATTGGGCGGTTTTATAAATGAACAGCTTAAATAAAGTGAACAATAATTAGAGTTCTCTTTAAAATAGCAATTAATGCTTAATTATTCAGGTTAATAACATATAGTATTTACAATTAAATAAAATATTACATTTAATTTATTATTCCAAACAGAGAAATATTAAGAAAATTGTTCACATTATTCATTTTCATAACCAGCTAAGTCAATTTTCAAATTTTTAATGAATGAAAAAATTAAAAATAATAAATTAATACGTTGGTTAAATGTTAAACATTGGTAATCAATAAATAGTTAATTATTGATTACCAACTTTTCGACCCACAATTTAGGTTTTCATCAGGGCTAAAATAAAACGATACAAAGAAGGTAAACATAAAATAGTAACATTAGATAATGTAGATGTAAGAGTGGAGGTATACAAACAATCAGAATTTAGGTTTTTAATAGTTTATATATACCTCCACATTTACATCTGGTTTATTTTATGTCGCTCTTCTATTTTTATCTGGACTTTATCTTCCTTGTATCTTTTTAATGTATTTTAGCCGGATGAAGAAGTACATTATGGGTCGAAAGGTCGGCAACCAATAAACAACTGTTTAGCCAACTGAACAGTTGAAAATTATTTTTGTTCTTCTTTGACTTGGCCATCTCTTTCAAATTACTATTTTTCAATTGGTTTATTTAAAATATTTTCAAGTTTTCAATTCATTGTCACATATATATTTATATATATATAACTATTTTAGCATTTTATACAAATTGAAGATCATAACTGAAAGAAGCAAAATTAGGTCAATATAGACAAAGAGATTATGTTGTTGCCATTAAATAGGTAATGAATCTTATACAAGGGAATACATGTTATTTCATTTTGATTTATATTATTTCAGTAATTAAAATAAATAAGTAGGATACTTTTTCAATATTGTCAGAATTATTATTATCTTAGACATAAAGGAAAACAAGGTTATTATGGAATGGTGTCAGAAATAGCATGGTAAACAATTAAACAAATATAGCTGAGTGCATATGACAGGTGTGTTATATAAGCAAGTATTAATTCATGAGCATGCTCATTGTAAGAAAGCACACTTAATTTTTTACCTTGTATCCTCTGCCTGGACGTATTGTCTCTTGGTGGAGTTGGAATAGGGTTTCCGAGAGGTTCTAAACAACAAAATGCAAACATAGCAACGATCGAACAAACAAGCATCAATCAAAAAAAAAATTAAAAGAAAGGGGAAAAAAAAGAGGATAGATAAAAAAAAACCAAGATAATGATTGTAATTACTATGACTAAAAGAAGTGAATGAAAGTAATAATAAAGTAATCAACAACAAACAACTTTTACAGGAAGAAAGAAATTTTGAAGCTCAAGCAAAATTATTTCATTTTAACTTAAAAAATGTCATTGTGAAGCTATTATAATATTTTTTAAAAATTCACTTGACACATTTTTAAGCTGGAAACTTTTAAAAAAATATATTAAAAGAATATTTATATATAGATTAAAAAAAAAAAAAACAAGGCACCTTTGAAAGTGACAGTTGGCTTTGCCCAATGTTTTGCCTGCCATGGTTCAGGTTGATATCTGTAGACCGGGCGGTGGATTTCTGGGTTGAACTGTTGATTGGCAAAGATGTCAGTCTGTTTGAGAATGGACTGCCTGATGGGAGAGGCTGAAGCAGGACGCGACCTCGCTTTCCTCCTTGTCGCGCTCCTCCTCGGGTTCTGGTGAGCCACCCATTCACACTCTAGATACGGAGCTATATCCCTTAGCTCAGTGATCTCCGGAGTGGAGGTGTACATCTGTCCTAGTAGTGACATACCACGCTTCTCAAACTGCTGCTTCAATCGCTCCACATTGCCTGTCTTGGAATGTTCTGTCCTCACAGGAGGAGTCCTGGCACGCCGCTGCAGACTTACTGTCTTGCTTATGACGTTTATATGAGGCATGTACCTGTCCTCTATCTTGAACGGGATAGGAGATACCTTCCTGGGTTCATACTTTTTCCTTAGCCATTGAACGTCCCCAACTTCCTGGCCCTTCACAATCACTTTGCTAAGCTCGCCACCTTTTCTTGAAAGATAGTCCCTGGTTAGGTCTGGGTCACTCTGAAACATTTTCCGAACAGGACTTCTCTCTTTCTGAAGGTTGTACAAATCATCATAACTCTCAAATTTTTCTTTCAACTTCCTCACATCACCTGCTTTGACTACATTCAAATACGCTCTGTAGTACTTCATAGGGTCTGGTGATATCGATTTGTACAAGCTGTCGTTACTACTATAACAAGGTTTTTTTATATTCCTCAATGGTAATGTGGCATATGAGGTAGCGTGTTTCTCTCCAAATAAATCTTTTAAATCGGAGAAGGATTGCGAAGAGTATAAAGTCTTTCGAGGGACATGAAAAGAATCGTTGACTTGTCTCAGATCAGTCTGGCTTTGGGAAAATTCTCCTAAATTATTTACTGAAGATTTGCACTCATCTTTGTAACCTAAATGTATAACCGTAGATGCACTAGAACTGCTGCTTGAAGTTGTCTGAACCATTCTGGCATATTCCTTGCCACCCCAGTCATCGACAATTTTCCTCACATCATCTCTTTGATCTTTGGGAGTCAATACTAATAAAAAATCTTTGTTCTTGTCTTCACCTTTATCTACTGATTCATCTGACAACAGTGAATAACATGTGCGAGGAGAAGTTTCTGAATTACAAGGACTTTTAAATTTCTTGGTACCTTTGATAGCAGCGACTGCTCCTAAAGTCTCCCGAGGAATCACAAGAGAACCATGTTTTTTCTTCTTAATGCGCTCTTTTACTTCAGCACTTAGAGTCATGGACAATTTCTTCTTGTCGACTTCAGACATTGCTTTTGACTTCCAAGTAGGCAGGGTGCTGATAGAATCCGCTTTCAAACATCCTTGCCTTTCAGCTATTTTCTTCTTAACTGATGGAGAATAAAGTTGATTAGAACTTACTAAAGAATTACACCTGACATGTAAAGGAGAATCATTTCTTAAGTGCGTGACATTCACCTCGTAGTCGGAGATATTTTCTTTCATTTTCTTTATCCTTTCATGCTTCAGATTTGAAACAGTGCTGTAAATTTCAGATAATTGACTTTTCAATGCGTTAACTTGCTCCATAGAGAGACTGCTCCAAAGACGACTTCCAATATCTTTGTCTTTCTTTATCGGAGGCTTGATCAAAACCTGATCAGCTTCCTTCACGGGCCGACCTCTTTTGGAACCTGTAACACAAGTCAATGACTGTGCTAAATTAGCAACAGAATTTCCTCGCCAAAGAGGTTTGTATATATCTTTGGTAGGATCTGGCCCTTGCGACTTATCTGAAGTAGCATTTTCAACCATTCTTTGAAACTTAGACCTCAGATCCTCGACAGATTTTTCCTTATGCCTCAGCCCACTATCTCCGCTCCATCTCACAGCTTCCTTTGGCTGAAATAAGAATCCTTTTTCCTTCTGGTCATCTTTCAGCTTTTCATAAAGAGAAGATAGTTCTTTTTCTGCTTTTTCTTTATTTCTTAGTTGTTTCCAGCGGTCAAAATCGATCACTTCTTCACCTCTTAGGCGAGGTCTTAGATCAGTATTTGAAGCCGTTTTCTCCAACTCTGCCATTCTTTCTAGGCTGGAATAGAATTTGTGGAGTTCTTTAAATTTGTCTGATTTTCTCGTGGAATGGAGAAGTTCAAGAACATAAGATCTATATTCCTCATGGTCTGTGAACTGCGACATGCTGAGAGAGCTGGTACTTCCCATGTGGGACTGTCTGTCGGTCTCATTCAGGCTTTTAGACCTAACCTTCCTCCGCACACCTGAAATAGTTTCAATAGCTCTGGAAGAAGACCTTCGAATTCTCCTGCATGATGGTGATCTGGAAATTGATGGAGAAACACATTCTACATTATCACAAACGTCCTGACTAAATGTTGGAGAAGTGTGGGGAGGTTCACTGGAACTTCTACCTTTCACCGATTCGTAAGTAGGGGTTGTTCTACAAGACATGGAATAATCCCAAACATTATTATGACGATCATATTTGTCTAATTTATCATAAAATTCATAGGTACCGTAATATGGACTTAAAGCCCTGTTTGTACCCCTGTCTAAACTGCGAAACCTAGATTCTGTGACAGGTTTCTTTTGAGACAGATAGACATTAAGGTTCCTTAAAGATGGTTCTGATTTGTAACAGGCGCGAGATGGTTCAGAAAATTTTTTTACTTTTTCCAAAACCGATGGAGTTCGGCTCAACATCCCACTGCTAGGCGAAGGTGCAGGAACATTATTTTCACGAAGGAGTAATTTCTGGAAGAATTCTTGCTGTTTAGGCGGTTCGGGTGGAGCTGGTAGTTGAATTATTTGCTCCTGTTCAAGAGAAAAGTCATCATTAGGTACATTTTCTTTATCTTTCTTTTTAGAACTACTTTTCTTTTTACCATTTTCAACTTTTTTTCTCAGTTTTTTCTTTTCATCATCTTTTGCTTTATCAACATTTTTGGATATTACTTCAGGTTTTTTATCTCGTTTCTTTTTCTGGTCTAGAGTCACATCCCTCTTGCTCTTCTTGGATTGATCATTAATTAGGGCTGGAGAAGAAGGCTTCACTGCTCTCGGCACAGGGGGGCTAGCAGGTTTGCTTTCAATAGGACTTTTACTTTTAACTACAACCTTAGACATCACAGGTGACTTCCTAAAATCACTTTTTGAACTCGCTGATGAAGAGGATGTCAATAGTTCTTTTCCTTTGGAAGATATTGCAACCGTCACCTTAACTGATTTGTCTGATTCTTTAAGCTTCTTATTTTTATTAGCTGAGTATAGGGTCGTGGAACTCTTAACAACAGTTCCTGAAGGCGATTTGGATTCCTTAAGAACCTTCTTAACTTCAGCAGGAGCTTTCAACTCTGGAGATTTCCTTAACAGTTCTTTTTTGGGTCTTATGGCACCGTATTGAGCTTTAGATTGCTCGTATTTCACAATAGTATTCTTGATCCTACCAGGAGTTTTTTCAATTTTCACGTCAATACTTTGTTTGGCTGGTAACTTTGTAACTACTTTATCCTTGAAGAAGTCAGATTTGGTTTCTGGCGAAGTTCCACTCTGGGAGTATAACCTCAAAGTTGAACTATACCTTGACGAATGTCTTCTTGGTGGAGATGGTACTACGCTCCTCGGGCTCTGTTTCGCAGGTGAATAGACTGAACCATCTGAAACCGGGTAATACACCTTTTCCTTGGGTTTTGGAGATTTTTTATGGACTCTGATTCGTGTGAGAGTTGGTGAAAGTGGAAAATATTCTATTTCTGAATTTTCTATTAACAGAGCAATAAAAAAAATTAGCATTTAGTTCATTTATATCTTAACGGAATTATGTTAATTCGTGTTAAAATGGTCCTAAGGAATTAGGAATACTTCGAAGCTGTGCTCTGTGGAACGCCCCTATATATACCGTCACCAACAAACATGCCTTGTTTTCTTTTTACCTACATGCCTTGGAATATCTTATTTACCTCGTAATTTTCTACAGAATATTTTTTTAAGTCATTAATAATGTGCTTTTTTCATTCACTACATGCTTGACATATGTGATGAATTTCAAATTGTTTAAAAATATTTAAATAATTAAAAAAAAGTGCAACACACATTGGCTATGAAGTGTCACTAAATAGTAATAATAAAAAATTATAAAACTACACAATACAAATAATTAGAACTTAACACTATATCATAAACATAAATATGTTTACAATAAAATACAAAACATAAAAAATAATTGATGTGCTAATAGACTAAATTTAAGTAATATAATTGTGAACAGCCGTGGGAAAAATCAAAAAAAAAATCGGAAGCATAATGAAGTGAATATTTCATGCTGTGAGCAAATTACATCTGATAAAAATATGTTTCATGCTAAAATACTTACTTAAATTGATTTATTTATTTTTAAAATCTTGTTTAATTGTCATATTAAAAAATTAAAACAATTGGACCACATTCCGCAGGAAGGAACCAAAAAAAAGCAATATAATAACAACTGAGAAAAATAGATTGTAAGTTAAATTCCAATATAGAAAAAAACAAAACAAATATTTATATGCTTTACTTGAATAATGGCACATTTGACAAGAAAAAAAATTTATTTTGTGTTTGAGGTATTTAATAGATTATACCATTGATTGGAGTTAATTTGTAACAACCCTAATAGCTTTAGGAAAGTCTGTAGAGGGGTCTCAGTAGAGAAAGTAAGTTGAGCCTAAGTTGAGCCTATGCTATTATTGTTGGAATATGTCAAATCTAAACAAAATAACAACTTTTTTTTTGTCATATGTGTCACGATTCAAGCAATGCGGCATTATGAGCCCAAGAGAAGAAAAAAGACAGTTATTTCACCCCAATTTTTGATTACCTTAATGAAAGGTATCTATAATTACTGGTAAAAATTAATGAGTCTGCCAAGTATAGGAAGGAGGAATTAAAAATAGTGGCTGTTTGAAAACATTAAAAAAAAATTAATTTTTCATTCAGAGCTCTATATCTTTAAAACTACCAACAACCAACTAAACTAGAAAACCTAAGAGAGCATCATTTAAAGTAGAGTAAATTTGCTAAAATATAAGCCTTAATAGAGCTCTTTACGTTCAGTAGTTCCCGAGATATAGCTTTTAAAAAAATAACATTTCATAAAAAATACACTGAGAAACCAGAAGTTTATGAATTTATTTTGAGAAATGTATATCCCAAAAAGCATTCAACCTACTGATGTCTATTAGCTCTCAAATTAAAGCTAGTTTAATGTACTATAAAGTTTATGAGGTTTATATTCATAGGAGTAGTAGTTTTTCTGATGTTTGCTAAAATAAATTGATTTATTGTTGTTCAGGCAAAATTTAGACAATATTTCATGGGCCTAATTTATATGCAAATATCGTAAAAATGACTACTCCTACGAAGATATGTGTCATAAACTACTTAAAAAAACTATAGTAACTTAAATTATCTTTATTTTGACTGCTGGCAAACATATTTAGGTCTTATGGTTTCAGAGATATATTTTTTTAACAATCAAAAATTTTGTCTGAGCACTAGAAATTGACATTTTGGGAATTTATTTTGTCGAATATCATAAAACTATCACACGTACGAAGATAAACTACTTTATAGTACATTTAACTAGCTTCAATTTGAGTGCTAGCAGACATCTGTACGTCTTTTGGTTTCTTAGATATATTTTTTCATAAATTAAAATTGTTATTTGAACAACTATAAATCAATTTATTTTAGCAAATATTATAAAAACTACTCCTCCTACAAAGATAAATTTCATAGACTACTTTATAGTGCATTAAGCTAAATTTAATTTGAGTTCTAAAAGACATCTCTACGTTAAACAGTTTTTAAGATATTGATTTCTCAGTGCATTTTTTATGAAATATTATTTTTTAAAAAGCTATATATTAGGAATTATTGAATGTAAACAAGAGGGAGTGATACTTAGAAAACAATAATATAATATTAACTCATAGTTATTTAAATTTGTGGATTGGTTCCTTTCTTCCAGAATATGTTCCAACTAAGAGTAGACAAATTTGGAATTTTGTATGAATTAGTAATTCAATTCATAAAAATTTCCAGTAAGATTAAATAAAATAATTCTTAAAATTTTAAATTAAAACCTAACCCAAAATGTTCCCATGAAGTTAGCTGCTCCCAAATGCTTTAATGATTCTTTAAATAAAGAATAAAAAGAATGAAATCAAAATGAGAAAAACAAATGAAACTAGCAATGCTTCATGCTATTGGTCTAAATATATTTTAAAAAAATAAACTCTATAATATTAAAATACATACCAAGCAATAAATAAAAAAATATCATTCTAATATCAAATATAAAATTTAGGATGATAATAACAGTAAAAAAATAAAAAAAAGAGAAAAAATTAAACCTAGCTATAGAAAGTAAATGCTAATCAAATCATTTTACAGCCTATCTAATCTACAACATTCATTCTGAACCTATAGTAATTATTTCCATGCATGAGAAGATGATTGGGAGGGCGATAAGTGAACAACACAAATAAGGAGAAACTTATTATTAGTGCCAAAGTTTCGGCTAGAATTTCAAGCCTTCATCAGAGCTAAGAACAAAAACAAAATAACAATAAAAGATAACAGATAATATAGCTACATAAGTAATATTGAAGAAAATGCATACTGTAATATTATAAGAATATTAGAATTGTGTACAATAATATATAGCGAATATATTAACATTAAAATTAAGAATGAAAGAAGAAAATATTCTAGATAAAAAAATCAACTAAACAAATAAATGTACAACTTGGATTATGTAAAATTGAAGTAATATAATTTTTTTAATATTTATATTACTTTAGTTTTAAATAATTTCCAATTTGTACAGGTATTTATTTATTTAGTTGATTTTCATATCTACAATTTTTTCTTTTTTCATTTTTAATTTTAATATTACTATTTACCCTATATATTATATATATGTAGATACTTGACCGTAAAACTTAAAATATAAGAAGATGGTCAGGGTTGCGGTCAAAAAAGAACGAATAGTTTATAACTATTTAATGTCCAACGTTTCGCCCCACTTTGCAGGGCTAAAAAGATACAAAAGAACAACTAAGAAAATCACAACAATAAGGTAAATTAAGGTAGGATAAATATTATGTAAAAATTAAGTGATAAGAAAATTACTTATAAAATAGTATTAATATAAAATAAACTTGAATAAATAATGATAATAATAAAAAAATACATAACAATGGTAAGAATAAAAATTTTTAAAAAATGGACATTAAATAGTTATAAACTATTTGTTCTTTTTTGACCGCAACCCTGACCATCTTCTTATAATTATTACATATAGTTTCAACATTCTTATAATATTACATTTTATTTTATACATTTATTTATTTAGTTAAATCAACTAAATAAATACGTGTATAAAATGGAAATTATTTAAAACTGAAGTAACATAAATATTAAAAAAATTATATTACTTCAATTTACATAATTTCCAAGTTCTACGTTTATTTATTTGGTTCATTTTGATATCTATAATATTTTCTTCTTTCACTTTTAATTTAAATATTACTATATTCCCAATATATTATTATACACAATTCCAATATTGTTACAATATTACATTATATATTTTCTTCAATACTACTTATGTACCTATATTATCTGTTATCTTTTTATGCTTCTTGTTATTCGGTAATTCCTTTTAATCATTATGGTTGTTATCTTGTTTTTGTTTTTAGCCCCGATGAAGGCTTGAAATTCTAGCTGAAACGTTGGCACTAATAAATAAGTCTTTCCTTATTTGTGTTCTTCATTGACCACACCCCCAATCATCTTCTCCTCATATATATTATTCACGGTCAGCTGTCGCCTCATCATTACTTCCATGCATATAAGATACAACTTCCTATAGATAGAATTTCCTCTAGATACAACTTCCAAAAGATAGAAATTCCTATAGATACAAGTTCCTACAGATAATTAGAAAAAAAATAATCAATTTTCCACAAACACAATAGTATACGAACTTTTTAGAAAACTAATTTTTCAAATAAGAGTAACTATCATAAAATTTATTATTAATATGATTCACAGTATCACGCTAAATCAAGTTTTCATATAAAAAATTAAGAAATACTTAGAAAAAAAAATAAAAATAAAAACAGAAGGCATACTTCAAAATTTGAATATGTACTTACTTGGGAACAGCTTCATACATTAATAAATTGATTTTATTTATACTTTATTTTTTTATCTTATAATGGAGAAAGATGATAAAACTTTTTGACAATTATGGTTACGAATCCTAAATTACCTTTTGGCCTCTCTGGCGCTGATTTACGAAGGCCCTGTAGCGGAACTTCACCTCCTCTTTGAATCACCTTATAGGCCATCTTCTGCTCAGCGGGAGATAGTAACTGCCCACTCATGTTGTTCTCTCTCCGCTTGAAGACGAGTGTTGAGTCACTCTCGTAACCAGTATCTTTCAGAGAACTGAAATTCATTTTTATAATAAAAAAGAAAAATCCTAGAGAATAAAAGAAAAATTTAAATTAAATTAAAGAAATCTTACTAGGTAAAAGGTTTTCCTGAAATTGACGAAGATAACTGGTTATTCCTTCCTTGTTCGTTCAGCTCCTAAAATGATATGGAAATAATCACATTTCAAATATAGTTATGATAACAAATTATAATAGTGTTAATTGATTTGTAATTAAAAGTTTTAATATTAATGTGATTAGTGATAAAATAGGCTAATTTTGACTGAAATTGATGACCTGGGCAGAATAAAAAAAAAAAAGTTTTAAATTATTGATGTGAGGTGAGAATTTAGATTTGAAGATTGACCTTGAGAATTGACATTGGGCGAAATGTTGAACTTTTAAAGAAATATACAATGCTTTGAGACAAATTAGATACAAGTTATTTTATTTAAACAATAATAACCAATCTCAACAAAGTGAAAAGATTATACGAGTATAGAAAATATACAAAACAGACAAAAGAGTATATTAACACCTCTACTTACCCCATCAAATATGTCCATTACCTCGTCCCACCACTGAATAAAACAAATTAATGTTCATAATTAGATAAACAACATTCATTATAATTCCAAAAAAAATTAAAATCATCTAAACAATGCATACTTGTCTTTTTTCTTTTTCCGCTATAGATGAATTTCCTGGTTCATAATTTTCTATTCTCCCTGGTTGATTTTTGTATACATTTGCAGCATATTTCACTCCAGGGGCATATCTAAAATGAAAAACATATTTTAAATGATTTATTTGATGTTATATAAATAAATGTAGTTTTAATGCGATATTTGTTGTACTACAAGCTCCTCGGCCTGGGTTGGAATATCTGGCTCAGGTAGATAATTATTTATACTTTTTTTTTTTAATACTATCTTATAGGCCTGTTGGGTGCCCATCTACATTACTCAAATCACGCCACCTGGGATCCACAACACGATTCATCCCAAACAGCAGGAACCTGAAAATCGGTCACACTGACTTGTAATGTGGTATGCTGTCTCATCCTTGGCATTGCAGAATTTGCACAAGGGTGATTCTGTAAGCTTGAGAATAAACATATCTTTATAAAGTCTACAGTGAGCTGTGTAGACCCCTGCAATTATCGTGCGAGAACTCCTGAGCCAAAGCAGTTCATCCCTACAGGCCTCATCTAGGAACAACTTAGATCGTAGCTGCCTTTTGTTAAGCCATTAACACTTGGTTCTTAATCTGTAAGCTGCCCTCATAATACTTTTGGTGTAGTTTAGGCTTATGCTACACTTATATTAATTCTGTTAAATCAGCCGTGAGTCAATCCTGTGGGTTTGGGAACCCTTCTAGGACACACCCAGCCTCTATAAAGCAGGTACGTTTAATTGGGGGGGAAAAACCTGGTGACTGAACGTGAACCAATCACCTCCTTGCACAATGTTCCTCTAAAAACAGTATTTCCTAACAAAGTGAACCCCTGACTCTTCATGGGCTGTAGCGCAACAAATATATATATATATTTTTTTTAAGTGATGTTAATATTCCAACATTTTGCAAGCCTCAAACAAGCTGTATCATAAAGTAATTCATGAAATAACTTACTTCATGTCATAAATCAAGTAATGGTAAGTATCCAAAATGGAAACAATAGATAAAAAAAAAAAAAAAAAAAAAAAAAAAATAATTACCTATTCCTGGGCATAGTACTCGTAGTAAAGTCATTTTCTTTATTACGAATCTTTCTTCTGTCTAAAGTAGCATATTTTGAAAGTGAAGCATCAGAATCGTAACCTACCCTCTCGGGTTCAGAAACGTAGCCTCCAGAATATATTAAAGGATAACCTAGAAAAATAATTTAACATAAATTTTATAAAATGGAAATATGGAATAAGCTAATTTTGTTTTAGATGTAGAAATTACACCAAAATTTTGATTTGTTTTTTTAAAAATAATAATATATCTTTGCATTGTGGTAAATGTCCTAAAGACTAATGTTAATGCTAACTATAAAATACTATAATCAAAATGCAATGATTTACATTGAATTATTTATTACTTAAAATATAGCAATAATCCTCATATATCATTAATATTTTTAAAAAATACACTTATTTTTTTAATATAAATTTTCATTATCTTGTTTGAGACTTTTTATTGTATTAACATTAATAATAATTATCCAAATAGTCACATTGTAATTCAGTGTTATGATAAGTTATTGATAGAAAAATACAAAAATTGTGAATAATAGGAATTATTGATAAATGCTCTAGTGACAGTGAAATATATTTATTTTAATTGTCTTAAATTAAATTGATTCGGGTATAATGGCGTGCTACTTTTACTAAATCAACGTGAGGCTGTGATACTAAAATTAAGATTATCCTTGAAGATGGCTGGATTGGCTGAAACGTCGGGGCCATGTATTATGTTTTTATAAACAATGTTGAGACTATTTGGATAATTATTATTATTAATTTTTTTTTTTTTATTAATGCAGCCATTAATTAAGCAAACTTATTTAAGCTCAGCATACTCAATAGATAAGGTAATAATTACCATTTAATTAATATTTTTATTATAATTTAATACTTTCTATCTAATTTGTGTAATGATATATTATTTAGGCATTCATTATTATTTTCTTCAATCCAATTCAACACAAGCTGTTATAGAAGGAATTAAGTTAGTCAGAGAATGCTGTTATAAAAAGAAGTTTGTTATGTAAAAAGAAAATTAATAAATCACCTCTCCTCTTAGTTTTATACTTCACGGTTACAAAGTCCTCTGCAAATAAAATGGGACTTAGAAAAGAAGAATTTACTTTAAATATTTTCTAAAGCTAATCAGATTTAAGACAATATTATCCAGTAAAAACAGTTAAAACGTTGGCCGTACCAAGAAGTAAATGTAAATTAATTTCTGTCAATGGATTCTTGTTTAAAAATGTTTTAGAAAAACGATGGTAAAAAGTTTACCACTCACTGGAGATCTGTATACCTAATATGGTAGATTTTTTTAAAATGGTGGTTGGATACTTTTTGGTTCATAGTCAATAACTCCTTAAATGTTACAAGTAGCAGAAATATCACGATGAACTACTTAATAGTGCATTTAACAAGCTTCAATTTGAGCCCTAATAGAGTTCTTTACTATAATTCCTGAGGCACAGTTTTTTCAAAATTAATATTTTTAATAATTAATATTATACTTTTGCCGGTTATTACATTCAATTTATAGAATTATCATTATAAAAATAAACATAGGTTAAATGAAAGAAACATAAATATCAGCAATGTACGAGTAGGTTTTAGATGGTAAAAATTCGAATAAATAATACTACATAACCTATAAATTCAACCTTTGTTCTAGAATTCTAATCAGAAACTTTTAAATTTAATTACCTAGATATATAATGTGTTTAGAAATATATATTTGTGCTCTTTTAAATCAAAAATAAACTGCTAAAGTTAATAAAAAAATTTTAAATAAAGTATTTATAGCGAATCGATAGAATTTTAAAATACCCAATCTTAAACTATAGTTAATTATTGAATCTGAAGGCCGGGGGAATTCTTAAATTAATTAAAACACATAGATCACAAACATTTGTGAGTTAACAGTTCTAAAACAATTCTAACTGAGCACAAGCGTGTGGACGGAGCACCCTTTGATTTGTATCTAAAACTGATCTTCAGCATCAAGTCATACAAGTCGGCCAACAATTCAGCCCAACTTGTACCAGCTAATAAAAATAACATGCACAAATCTGCAATTGATTGGCAAACATGTTGAGTCACCTTTATAAAATACTGAATGCTGTCTTTTCTTTAATGAGCTTCAAATTGAGTCCTAATAGAACTCTTTATGTTCAATATTTTCCTAGAGTTTTTCTAACAGCAATATTTTTTCTTAAGCTACGAGAAATAGACATAATGTGACCTAAAGAAATACACTTTTTGTTTTACACCAAAATTTGTACAATTTAATCCTTTAAATTTAACTAAGTTACAAATTTAAGCTATTTGTGCATTAGGACTTATTGGCTATAAACCTAAAAATATTCGGAAGCTGTCCCCAAGCCTACCTTTGGGGAGTAGTAAACTTTTTAATATCGACTTTTACAAACAGTCTTATATTGGAATCCATTGAAATAAATTATTTTACAATTAATTCTAGCTTAACTAGTAATTTTACTGGACTAACTAATTGGTAAATTTTAATTAGTTCCTGCACCAAATTAAAAATCTATTCTAGTAAAGAGGCCAATCTTCAACTTACTATCACTGCCTGCTTTATGGAGGGAATCGTACATTCGTTTATACCATTTTTGTTGATTGTCTTCCTTAACTTCCTGAAATAAAAATAAAATTATTATTAATAAAAATAATTTCATTTATTTATTGGCCTGTATTACAAAGGAGCCATACAGCCTAGCCCAATTGTTCTTAGTAAATAGGTATATTAATATTCAAGTATTTCCATTTTATGATTTTTAACACAAACCTGTCAACTGAAACTAAATATTTCAATAAATCCATAAATACATAGGTATAAAAAAAAGAAAATACCTTCTTGATTTAATATTTTTTATAGTTAAAATTTATAGTATTGTACAAATAATAATAATAAAAAATAAATGTTATTCTTTCTAAAAATAATTATAAATAAATGAATATATCTGTTAAAGAAATTAGAGTTTTTACATGCATTGAATGATATGTGATAGTCCTTGGTATTTAAAAAATGTTTAGAGCTAATTTTGATTATATTCATAACCGTTATAAAACTAAAGGTCTGTATAATTCGTGATGTCAAAATGGAAAAAAAAAAAAAAAAAAAAAGGCGTAAGAAAACAAAATATATTATTTAACTGGTGAAGGATTTTAATGAATTTATTATTTTGTTTACTTTAAAATATATAAATGTACTGCTCGTTCGATTAAGTTTTTTTCTTCTTCCTTTTTTTGTATTAATAAGCTGACCAATACTTAACTTATTGAAAATATTCTAAATTAAAATAATTTTATTAATGTAAAATAATGTAAGAGCCAATCTCAGTATTATATATGTATGTATGTAGCAACCTGATGTAGTTGGGCAGCATAGATGAATAAAGTATTTCTCTCTCTACTAAATAGATAAATATTTATCAATAAGAACAGAAGTGGGTGCATAAGAGGTTGAATCATTAGTATAAAAGTAAACCATTTTGAAAAGCTTTATAATAACAAGAATAGGCTATCAATAAAATATCTATTGAGGTTCTATATCAAGATCCCAAAACTATTCTCAAACTGCAATTTGAAGAATATAATCAATCTATATAACTACAACAGAGATTTGGTTAAGTAAACTTCTGTATTATCGTTGAAAATCGCCATCAAATGTTTGTTCAGAATGGCATATCATATCAGTAAAAATATAAAATAAATGAAAGTATTTTTCCATAATTATCACTTTGCTGACTCTTCATATTTAAAAATAATAGCTAATTAGTTTTTAAGTCTTTAACATTACAAAATATTCATTTTACATACAAATGTTTAATTAAATGAATTAATATGGTATTTATCAACATAATGAATTAATATACTATTTATCAACATAATGAATTAATATGCTATTTATCAACATAATGAATTAATATGCTATTTATCAACATGATGAATTGATATGCTATTTATCAACATGATGAATTAATATGCTATTTAAAATGTCTATTAATCCTATGTTCTAAGGAATTATTTATAAATTTTAAATAGTTCTTAATTCAGACTCATAGAATCATAACTTTTTACATATAAAACATATACACTTTCTTTTATCTTCAAAATAATAATATTTTCTCCATATTATTAATATTCACATTTAATTGTTCAATTTCTAATGTCTCTGCTCTGTTCATGGTAACAGTTAACATTTTTAGATTTTACTAACAATTACTTACAGATCTTAATACGATAGGAATTCCTTCTTTGGTAGTAGGTCCGATACCTTCGATCTTCCTCGGTCCAAGATCTACAACTTTCTTACTGCTATCCTCAAGTACATGTTCTTGTTTTACATTATAAACTATAAAATAATAATAATAATATGATTGAATTAAACATTAAAAAAATTATTATTTCAAGTAAGTAGAAATAATACATACTAATTTCCTCAGGGCCTACAGGTCCTCCATAGGAAGATTGTTCTTCTAGGTACTGAGCTCCTCGAGGAATTTGGCCCTCTTAAAGATAATTCAATATATTGAAAACATCATTATATCAGAAAAGGAAATGTAATGCATAATAAAAAAAATTATTACCCCTGGCTTTCTGCAATAAGGTTATCGTTGGGTTTTGGGCCGCAGGTAGCCTAAGAGCGGAAGATAAAGTGCTGTTTTCACTTGAACTATTGACGAGCCTCGATTTTGAATCCTCTGTTTCAATGGGTAACTCCTTTGGAAGTTCGGGTGAATCCTAAAGTCAAACAATTTTTTTTTTGTCATCTAATATATTGGTGATAATTGCATATTTGTACATTTAGGGCCGTCTATAGCTCAGTGAATAGAGGCATAGGTCTCTGCAACCTGGGAACTGTAGTGGTGCTGGTTCGAATCCAGCCTGGGGAGTCGAATTTTATTTCTGTGGTGGACCCACGAAATGAAAACTTGACCCCCCACCATGGCATTAGAATAGGGTGGTATCCAGTAGATTAACTCCCCCTCCCTCCGTGTGTCAGAAATGATGAGGAAGGGAGTAATAAAAAAAAATTGAATATTTAAATAGATTTGAGAAACTCATTTTAAACTACATAGTATCATATTTATTCAATCATCTACAAGAACAACAAATAAATATAGCAGTTGCAGAGAAAACCAAAAAATAAATCTTTAACTGGGTATTTTATAACTTTTTTGATCCTTAATAAATGATTTTTATTGACCAAATAACTTCACATAATTGTTCTTTCCTTATCTCCACTTAGTGACTTTGATTTCACCATGTATGTTCGTACTATATTAAATAAAATATAAACTGCTAACATTAATTAAAAAAATTGAAACATTTTATCTATACCCAATAGATAGAATTAAGGAACATGTAATCTTAAAATAGAGCTAAATTATTGATTCCAAAGGTTGAGGAAATGTTTTAATTAAATTAAAACACGAAGAGCACAAATATTTAATGGTTGGCAGTTTTAAAAAAATTATAACTGAAGACAACCTGTGACTGCAACACAAGCGCTTGATCAAAAACCTTTTATTTGTACTAAAAAATCAACACTGGACAGATTTTTCACAAATTCAGACCAACACTAGTTGGTACTAACCACCCAACCCAAATAATTCATCTACAAGCTAGAATTTTCCATAATTTGGCAAATGTCTAACTGCCCTTAATAAGTTCAATCTTAAGCCTAACCTGCATAAACTCTTATTTTATAACGTTTGTGAGTATTCAATTTTTCAAATTTTTTGGTAATTAAACCCCCATGATCCACGAAGGGTCAAGGGTTCAGGACTTTGTTAGGAAGCACTCTTTTTAGAACAACGGATTTACTAGGAGGTGATTTTTCAAAACCACGCTCATCTGCTAAATCTTTTCCCAATTATTCCCCCCAATTAGTTCCCCCAAAAGGGAACCCAATTTATGAGGATGAGAGGACCTGAGGAGGGTTAACTCATTGCTACAGGGTTGACTCATTGCTACAGCCTAATAAAAAATAATTATCTGCCACAGACCAATTCAAACCAGAGTTCTTGGAGTTAATAGAAGAGTGCCTTACTACTGTGCCACCATATTCCCTTAACATAAAATTAAATATTAAAATAAGAAACAGTACTAACGATCGGAGTCTTAATTTCCTTGCGACTAGGTGTAGGGCTTTGAAAGTTGACAGCTCTATACTTCCTATCTAGCGTTGGGCTAGCACCAGCACTCCGTGGCGTCCATATCGGAGGTTGCGGTTCCTTTTTCTCTTCTTCTTCAGCTCTCCGTTTCTCTTTTTCTTTCTCTTCTCTTATTTCACTTGAGAAATCAAACTTTTTCCTTTCAGCTTCAGGTGTCTGTGCTGGTGACCACACACCTATATTTAGGGAAGGAATTTTCATTAAACCAGTTATAAAATGTTCAGTTATATGAAGTGGTAAAAATACAAACAAAATAATGTTAAATATGAGTGGTATCAAATATTTTATACATTATAAACTAATTTTGAAATATACTAAAGGTAGATTTAAACCAGACTTCATAAATACAAAAAAAAATATAGACTAGAACCCACAAAGTGTTTGGGTGGACTGTTAAGGAAAGTTGTAATGTTTTTTGCCTATAGTTAAACAAGGTCAGAATATACAGTCAACTGTATACCAAGCTGGTTATTGGACTTTCTATATCATGTAATTAGTACTCAGCTCCCCTCCTATATTCTTGAAAACCTACAATGCAAATTCTCAGTCCAATCCCGTACTACCAGGTCCCGTTTATCTGACATCTAACCTCCACCTCACCGAACTGCTCCGTTTGACAAATCATTTTTTACCCGAGTTTATTTACAAATAATAAACTATTTTTAATTTCATTCCATAATTTTGTCTCAATGGGGGAACTACATAGCTACTTAAACAAGTTATCAGTTGATTGGTAACATGGGTCAATTTATTTGATAATTTTGGCTCACTGGTTTATTGGTTTGTGCGCTGAAACCAAAAATGAACTTGGTTTTTTTCCACCACGTGGAGATATTTCACAAAATCTTAATAGGTAATACTTGAAGCGCAAAAATTAAGAAAATTTTTCATATCACCCAATTTCAGAACAATTTCAATTTTTTGTCAAAAGGACTTTATAATGTCCCAACTGCAGCTAGTCGAACCCTACAAGGTCAATTTGAATTTGAGATATAAAACTTGTTTTATTAATTTTATATAAACTGTAATTGTTTAAATATTTGTTAAGTGACTTTTTATTGCCTTGACTTTTTTGTAATCAAGATAAAGATGGAAAACAAATAATAAATATATAATGTAAATTTTTGTTTGAGACAGGTTTGTTGAGCAGTTATACAAAGCATTAAGTGTGAGAAATATTTCAATTTCTTATTTTTATTATTTGGAAATCTGAATAATGCAATTTGGATAAGCAAGTGGTCAAAAGGAGGGAAGTGCATTTGAAAAGGTAAACATTGTTTGAAAACAGCAATAATGAAAGATAAAAAAATAAGCCTGTTAATAAAAAATTTAGGACTTATTTTCATTTGGGAATATATAAAAATGATTTTTAAATTAATAAGAACTGGATGGTAGTGGTAGCGGGCAGAGGAGCCCGAAACATTGTTCAAATAGTAAAATAAGTGAGTGAATAAAGGGTATAATTAAAATCCTGAAAATAAATATAATAAAGTTATGTATAGTGGTTTTTAATGGGGTGCTCAATCCAAACATAAAGTTAATTTTGTGTTCCAAAATATTTTAACCGACTTCATTATTACCTACTGTTGTTTTATTTTGATTTGTTTATAGATTTTTAGTTATTTAGTATTTATTTTTCTATGTGTGCTTATTGAAAGTATCAATTTTGAAAGATTCCATAAATTTAAAATAGAACTTGTGTAGTAAACTCAATACTTGTGATCATTGGAAAAGAGGAATACAAGATATGCTAGAGCGGGATGTAATGAGAGGATTAAGTACATAGTGTTTGTAACTGAAAAAAAAAAAAAAAGGAAAACCAAAATATAAAGGAAGAAGAAATAAATACAAAAAAAAATACATTAATGTAATTTATTTATTATTTAAAAAAAAATTGTAAATATTATAGTAATGTATTTCATTTATATTACTTTTTTTTGTTGTATTGTACTTTAAGATAGATCAGTACGCTGTGTGTTATAACAAGCCACTGTATTTGGCCAGCATTACTAACTGTAAAAAAGTATTTCTTTCAATCAATGTTGTAGCTAATTTTATTTCTGTGTATCTTTTATTTATGAAAAATAAATTAAAATTCTTATCTAAAAAGCCAATTTTATTGTTTTACAAACAGAAACTTTCTAAAATTTTATATGATAATTTCACTAGTCTAAAATAGTTTCAACATTTTCCTAACTTGAAAATTTTAGGAAAATTAATTAAAAAGCTGTAGCTTGCCTATAATAGAGAACCTTTAATTGTATTATTTGTAAAGTTAGTGCAAATGTGCTAAGCACCGATCTAGAGTAAGCCATTGATATAATAAATGTACAGAGTCATGTAATTTAATTTATTAAAAAAATATATATTACTAGAATTATCATAATCTTTCATTTGTCAACAAGAACGCAAAGCTTATTTAGTTTTTATACCACTCTAATTTTAATGACTTCTTTGCCTGGTACATTCACGAAACAAACTAAGCAGATAAATTAGATTCTGTTAAATAAAGTTTTTAAAATATATCTAATTTACAATATGAAATATATGAGGAGAAGATGGTTGGGGGTGCGATTAGACAATAACACAAATAAGTTGAAAAACTTATTTATTTAAAACCTTATTTAAATTAAATTAAATAAGTTCTCTCAACTAATTTGTTATTTTTTTGCCACACCCCCAACCAACTTCTCCTCATATATATTATCCTCGGTCAACTATCTTCTCCTCATTACAATATGAAATATTTATTGTGTTCTTACTTTCAATTATTAAAAAAAAAAAACTAATATTAAATCTGATAAGAAAAAATATATTTGATTTAATTATGAAATATTAATTATAATCACAAGAGGAGTATTTAAAAAACAACTACAACAAAATGGTCAGTAAGCCATATAACATACGTCAACTCATATATATTTACGGAAGATAATTTTCTAGACCATTTTGATATTTTTAGAAATGCATCTTATTTTTAACCTTCTCAATGACTAAGTCTCTTCAAATGACAGTACTCATTTTGGGCACAGTGCCAAAACACATTTATGTAAAACTCTAGACATGTTTCAGGTAAGGAGGCCAAAGGGCAATACATCTTCCAAAATATTATTCCTCATAAATTTATCCATTAATTTTTGTCTGAATAAGACATGATTTCTTGCTTGATTCCATTTTTTTTTTGTTTATTGACAGATTATAAAACAAAATATTGTGACAATTAAGAACCTATGAACTATTATTTAGTAAGAAATGAAAAAAAATTGATGATTTCACCATATCCAATCCCTCATAAAAGTACTAATAAAATTTTCTAACAGTTAGGAATTTACATAGAATAGAGAATTTATTTGAGTCCTAGTCCATTATCAAACCATTAAATTTTCGTGACTTGTTGAGCAAATTATAGTAAAATAATAAATTTTATCACTTTAATAAAGTTTATGGAATAAAAAAATTAAATTTTTAAACAAATTATAATTTACTCAATGTCCAAAAATTTTAGAGTAAAAACGTAATATTAATACGAATATTTATTTCTTCTAGAACTTTTTGTATACATTATGAACCTTTTTTTAACATTATATAATTCATTGTTTTGTTTTTAAAACAGTACATATACAATTTTTACAGTATATCTACATATGACCTTAAGTTAATTATAATTTTTTTTTAATTTATAAGAAGTGTAGATCATATCGCTGCTCTCGAAGTATAATGACACAGCTGCAAAAATTGAAATTTTACAGGCTAACGAAAATAATTCCAATTTGTTTGAATAGAATGGCCAATAGATTCGGTTCTTTTCTTCTATGAGAGTAATTTACAGACATCGTGGGTCACTATTGCAACTTTCAAGGCAATTAAATTGATAAAGTAATAGATACCAGCCTCACAGTAACTAGTACCATGTAAATAAGTAATTGTTCTTCTTAGAATATATTACAAATATTACAATAGCAGTAAGGAAAACAATTAAAAATATAAAGGAAACGTTACAAAAAAAATTGTTTGAACAAAAATTATTAAAATAGTATGAAAAGTATACTATTCAACCAGACAGAGAAAAATAAATAAGCCTGCGGGTTATAATGGCCGATCTTCCTTCCCATGGCAAATTGTATTTTGTAAATACAATTATATAGTTTTACAATTGACTAGTAAATGTATTTTTGATTCCACCAAGACTGATAAGGAATAAATGAAAATTTGTTTATTTTACTTGTGCAGAAATTTAGGCATGAATTCAGGTCTTCATCAGGTCTAAACACAAATGAGATAAAAACCATTTATAATAAAGAATTAAAAAAAAAAATCAATTTCTTTAATATAGTTTTAAAAAATTGATATTTTAATTTTTCATTAAAAAAGTACTCCCTGAACCTACCATCTTCTCATAAATTGTTAATTTCATGTATTTTTATCCAAGGAGACCTACAGGAAACCTTAAGGAAAATTTTCTTTTATTCATAATAAAAATTAGCATTAAAAAAAAAATTAAGTAAAGAATTATCCTATCATATATTCAGTGCCGTAGGTCAATGGTCCACCCAGGGGTCTGCGGTCAACCCAAGGAGTCGGCGGTACACCCCAGGAGTCGGCAGTCCACCCTAGGACTGCACAATAGGATATTTTTATTTCAAATAAAAATTAATAAAAGAGAAGGTTGTTGTTTTAAAATTTAAAATAACCTTTTTATTTTTTAAAGGTGAGAAGAGGCCTCGGGCCCCAGATGGTCTAGATATGCCACTGCAAATTTGGATAAATGTTAATTAATTTTTTATATATTTAAATTTTAATAAAATAATAACTTATCTGGTCAATTTATAATAATTCTTATTAAAAAAGAAGGTATAGATAAATTCCAAAATAGCAATAAAACGAAGCAGATGAGAGGTGAGCGGGGGTGTATCTATATATAGCCTGCTAAGACTAATTGCTGACGTCACAACATGTTATGTCCCACTTCCAAATGGGAACTCGGCCAACGACATGGTGATTAGGTTCGGGGATACATTTAATGTATCCCTTTGTCCAAGGGGATTGCCATTCCCACTGGAACTAGACAAAGCATGCAAAAATAATAAACTCACATCTGGTTTAATATGCGTCTATCACAATTAATGAAAAAAATGAAAAATTAAATAAAATTTATATTATATAAATCAATCTGAGAACAAATTTAATATATAATAATTAATATAACTGTATAGTTAAGCAAACTAAGTAAAAAATGAATGAATAACAATAATATTTCCTTGAGATGTACTATTTTATTTTTTAAATATTTTTATCATAAGTAAATACTATCATTTTATTTTATTATAAATTAGTTACTTCATGATTTATGATATGACAAATGGTTCTGTTTTATTTATTTCCATTTTATTTATTTATTTTTATACATTTAATACAGACATTATAGGATGTGTATCATATTCATTAAAAAATATTTATATAAAAAAAACTAATTGTTTTTTTTTTATTAATTATTATTG
>NW_027106548.1:554568-571635 GCF_000696795.3 Halyomorpha halys
AAATATAAAATATTATTTTTATAAATTATATCCATATATTAATGAATTTTGATAAAATAAAACTTAAATATTCCAAAAACATTCTCCAGCATATTTAGAATAAAAATTTTAATTTGTAGAGTGTAAAATTAATTTTTAAGATTTATTAAAGTTTTATAGACTCAATCTATAACAAGCTGTACTATTTATATAAATTTAAAATTTATAAATTTGATACATCAAGAAATAAAGATAGGTAATAAAAAAAAAGATTAAAAAGTATATGTGATACATTTTAATGAGTATGATTTAATAAATAATCATAACTTATATATTTATTTTCAATTTTGATGGAGAGTCCACTTCAACCTCTATGACAAACTATATAAATTATTTCATAATATAGTTGCATTATAAAAATAAAATAATAAACTTGAATAATTTTAAATAACAAGTATTTTCAGAATAAAAAATATGTTTTTAGTTTCAATATGAAGTTTTATTGTTATTTATTCTCAATTTTTTTTCTTTTCATAGTAATCACTTCAAAAGGATCATTTATTTACCAAAAAATTATTATACAATATAATATATTATATTAATACTAGAATATTTGTTATGATTAATTTTTTTCTGTTATCCAAAACAATAAATCACTCTAGCACATTGAAACAAAAGAACAAATAAACATAACACAGTTAATCAAAGAAAACAAAGCGTATAATTATTTAAATTCGGAAACAAAAAATGGTTATGCATATTAGACAGTAATTTATTTTTTTAGAAAAAAATTTTTTATTAAAAAAGTGATGTCAGATAATATTCAGCAATATAGATGATAACTTCCCACACATTTATTTATAAAAATATCAATAAAAAAAAGGGTTTATTATTTTAATTAATGAGATTTTTTTTTTTTAGAAAAAATTAAAATTATGTGAATGAACTGGTGAACTAGCTGGAGTATAAGGTTCCAGGAGAGTGCGTGGGAGGAAGTGTTAAGACAGATGAGATGAGTCACTTCGGCAAACTTGCCAGAACTTTTAAATTATAACAGAAAATAGGTGAACTCCCGCCCAGTGCCAATAGCATCTTCTTATTTAATTTTATCTTCTCTTTAAGTTTCACTAAAACTAATCTAAAATATAATGATTAAAATATTTTTCAAAAACAGCAGGTTGTTATGTGTCTTGCTTAAATATTGTATTATATAATCAATTCCTAATAAAAAGAAATTATAATCTTATATAATGAAGAGATAAATTTTAGAAAATTTTATAGAAGTATTTAGAATAGATTAAAAAAATCTTTCTCAATAAAATAAACCAATGAAAAGGCCATTCCAACAGGTCTCAATATAAAAAGCACCTAAATCAAGCGAGAGGCATTCATGACTAAAAAAGAATCATTTGTTTGGACGATACAGTCCGAATATAGCTCTCACCTAGTTAAATTTAAAGCATACTCAATCAGGGCAGAACAGGTAAACAACCCGATCCAATCATGAGATGAGCAACATCAATCAGAAAATTTTACATTTAAAAACAATTTTTTTTTTTTTTTACAAATTAATCTGTATTAGAACTGGTTATTTAAAAAAAAAAAGTTACAAAAATTAGTTATTTATACATTTCAACAAATTATGTTAAATTGTTATAATTAGGCAATTATTAAATATTAACATTTAAAAAAATCTATAAATTTAATTCATATAATTTTCACTATTTACATGCCATGTGACTAGAACAGCTATCTACCTGCTTTTGATTTGTTGGCTTTAAATTTTGGGGCGATTTTCGGCGGCTCAATCATGGCCATTTTGTTTTAATTTAAAATAAATAAAATTTAAAAAATAAATTATAATATTTTATAAATATATCGATCACAAAACACTCAGCACTAGGATAAGTAATGAAAAATAAATTGAGATGTTTGCAATTGTGAAGTATGACAATATAATTTTGTTTTGCCGCATATCCAAAAAATTGATGAAATCTGAAGGATTATATAATGTTTAGGTTCACTAGGAAATGAGGAAGAGAGAGAGAGAGAAACCAGCGTGTGTATTGGATAGAGTTTGGCAGCCGACTGAGGCAAACTGAGCTTTTTATAGAAATAAGCCACTGCTACTGGCTCACATCCTCTTGTGCAGTTTTGTGAACCACTTTCTTAAACACTCACAAAACTAAACAGTGAAAACTATCCAATAGTTTAGTCTTAAAAATAACAATTTCTAATGCAAAGGATAAAAGTAGAAATAATTATTGACACATGATACTCATATTAAATAAATAATTGACAAACAGGAAAATTATATAAATATACATTTAATATAACTGCAAACTCAGAAAGACTAATATCTTTTGATCATTATCTCTCACTAACTTTAATTTTATGATGAGTGAGAAGAGGTTGGGTATGCGATCAGTGAAGAACACAAATAAGTAAACACTTATTTATTAGTGCCAACGTTTCGGACCGAATTTCAAGTCTTCATCAGGGCTAAAACAAGATAACAACCAAGGAATAAAAGGATATACATAATGATTAGAAAATAACTATCATTATAGATACATAAATAGTGTTAAAAGATATTAAATGAGGAATGAACAAATAAAAAAATACATATGAAAATCTAGTTTGTAAATATAGGTACAAAATATAAATTATTTAAAATAAAGTAATGAAAGAAGTGAAAAAAACAACATACATATAGGTAATTAAATATGTAACTAAAATAATGGGATAAAATAAATAAAACATAAAGTTATATAATCCAAAAGGAATAAAAAACTATTTTAATTTAATAATAATAATTTAAAATTAAAGTTATGGAAAATAAAAATGAGAAAGAAGATATATGTAATTAATGAAATATGTTAGTAAAATATTAGAATAAAGAAATAAAATATTAAGTTAAGTGAGACAAAAGAAGTACTTAAATAATTGTCATTTTGTACATATATTTACTAACTAGCTTTTCAAATATATTTTATTATTTGTTCTTTCCTCTTACTTAATTTTAATATTACTCTTCTCATACAGTCTGTATCTTCTTATAATACTTAGACTATACATGTCTTTAAACACTGTTTATGTATCCATAATGTTACTTATTTTCTAATCATTCTGTATATCTTTTTATTTATTAGTTGTTATCTTATTTTTTTTTCTTAGCCCTGATGAAGGCTTTAAATTCTGCCCGAAACATTGGCACTAATAAATAAATTTTTATTTATTTGTGTTCTTCACTGAGCACACCGCCATCATCTTCTCTTCACTATATGGTTAACTATTAATTCAGCATTATCTTCGACATTTCCTATTATCAATGACACACTAAATTATTCATTCATACTTTTTACTTAAATTTCACTCATCACAACAACACTATATTTCTACCATAGCTTAGAATTTATTAAAGTTTTATTTATTTTTTCATATTGATGGTCACAATGCCCAATGTAAATATATAAATATGTAAATTATAAATAAAAAATGGAAAATTATTTTTAAAAATTGATGTATACCAAGTTAACAAAAAAAAAAAATTAAATTATTGTTAAAAAAAGTCCTAACCTGGTGAAGGTAGGTTTTGATAACAATGCAAAATTGTGTATGGTGTAAATTAGCAAATTGTTAAATAGTTGAAGTGATGAAATAGGTTTATAAATTTTTTGTAAGTAGATAATTACTGTTTTAGAAACTTATCAAAATGAAATATTAATTGATAAATATAATTGTTTTTAAAATAATTGACATGGACATAGTAACTAGCAATTTAAAGAAAAATTAAGCTTAGAGTTATCAATTTTAAGATCTACTATAATAATAGAATAATAGAAATATAGCTTTATTTTGATGAGTGAAATTTATTAAAAAATATAAACTATTTAGATTCTGTTCCATGCAATAAACAAATTGAGAGATAATGACCAAAAGATATTTGTGCTTTTACTTATTTACATGCAAATAATTAATACACAATATATTAATGAACTAATTAATTACAAAATTATAAATCACAAAAACAAACGCAAATAAGTAAATAAATTTCAGTAAATTTTCATGGTTATGCATAATCTAATTTAACACAAAACTGTTTTTCAAAACAATATTATTTTTGAACACAAAGCATACCTTTAGCAGTTAAAAAGCCCCTCCTTTGAGGACTAAGCGCTTGATCAATTTCTACCAAAAGCCCATCTGTTCCCACAATATCTAAAAAGTGCAGTAAAGCATTTTACAGCAATGCGGTGCAAAAGTTAAAAAAACAAAACATAAAAATCTTCAGCAAATATATAGCAAATTAGCAATGAGTAAATAATAAATTAAAGTAGGAGGAAAACATGCATAAAATAATTAAAATATTACTTGAATTACTTGAACTATAGCAATTATTTTTTAACACTCCTTTTTATGCTTGCAGTTAAAAAACACTTAATTATTTACTATAAGTATAAAATATTTCAAAATTCATGCATTTTTCTTTTATTTATTAACTTGGCAGTTTTAATAAGAAATAGTCATTGTTCAAACAAATGTTATCGACATCGCTGAAAAAGTAGCATTTAAAAAAAAAAAAAAAAAAAAAAAGAGAACAAATAAATAGTTTTAATTTCTTAAAAACAGTAAAATATAAGTTGTTATAAACTCTGAAAACTGAGTTAATTAACAAACATAAAATGCAACACCTATAGGACATTCGTTAACTCACCACCACATTCTTGGGTAATCTCCATGAGCTCTTTCAAATGTTTCGGAAGAGTGTCTAGTTCCAAACTTTGCTCTAGCAGATTTTCCTCTTTGATATCGTTGTCATCGTCGATGAATATACCAAGTTTTTCATTCCTCTCTTTTAGTTTGTTCATGAACTCTGACTCGAGCTGTTGAATATCACTGGGAACTGAGATAGAGTTAGGCCTACTAGATAATTTAATAACTTTTAAATTACGCCTTTCAGTTAGTTCAGCAATTTTACCCATGTACTCTTCGTACATTTTACGATTTTTTATTTCTCCTGGTGGTAGAGATTTGAGCATCACAGAATTATTTGTTACTGGAGCACCAGCAGCAGAAACTATTTCTGAATCGGATGGTAATTTTGTCTCTTCAACTTCACCTTCCTGTTCAGGAATTACATCCTTTGAATCAATTTCAATAGATGATAATCTTGAAGGAATTTTTCTCACTTCTTCTTCTTGCTTGCAATCAATTACTTTCTTCTCTTCTTCTTTAGTACAGGACTCTTGTTTTTCCAAGATGGGGGAATCCACTTTAACCGCATCGGATGTACAATGATCGTCTATTATAGTCTGGTGAGAGCATGGCTCAGGCATGTTGCACTCACTGTTTGAACTTTCACAGTCGAGTTTTTGGAAAAGTTCCAAGAGTCTTGATTTGCCAACTGTTTCATTTTCATCTATATTTGATTTGTTTATTTCAAATTTATTAAAATTGGCACTGCCATTATTATTCTGTTTAGATGGTGTTACATTATGACCCCGTTTGGATGGTATTACATTATTTATCTTTTTGAGATTTTCATTTAAGGAAATCTCAACTTCTGGAGTGGCTTCAACATTTTTCACTTCTGAAACTTGTTTTTTACTGCTCCGTACCTCTTTCTTCATAGAATCAAGCGACTGTCCTTGTGACATTTTTTTCTGCCTACTCTCGTGATATTTCTGTAGTGCCAGAAGGTTAGCAGCTTGAGCTAAGAGCTCGGGGGTGTAAGAAGTATTGTTGTTATCTTTGCACTTACTCAAGGCGATGAGGTCAGGTTCGGCAGCTGCGTTCAATTTAGCAGGGTTCCCTTCATGATATCCTCTACGATTTATGAATTTTTTGTGAAGATCGAACATTTCGGAAACTTCTACAGGGCTTCTTGGTGAAAATTTGGGGCTTGATGCACTAAGACCAAAAACATTCTCATTCCGAGACTCCCTCGATTCTTTCTCCTGTGTAACGTCTGGCAGGTAATAAGATTCTGTAGAAACCGAACCTTCCGAAAAATCAAAATATACACTTTCAGAACTTTTACCAACGTCTTCATTTGATGCATTAAGCCACTCAAAACTGTTTGACGGCTTGAAAACAAGGTCTGTTTGAGAAGAGGCGTTATGCAGAGTCTGAGAGGAGTCGTAAATGTTAACTTCAATGACATGAGATGGCTTGGCTGCATCATTTGAAACTTTGCTTGAGTTTGTTTCTTTTAGTGTTTTTCTATTGCGTGGTTTATCAGAACATAGGGAAGTTGCTTCATTAACAACATTCGATAATACATTTTGTAAGTTATCGGATACCTTACTAACATCAAAACCAGAAAACGGATATGAAAATCTCCTTTTAAATTCTGAATGGCCACTGAAATTCATCTTCTTTTTGGGGAGTTTGGGAGAAACAAGATGAGATATATTATATAGTGTTTTAGTTTCACAAGTTTTTATGGTAGGTAAAGGCTTTCTATCCTTTTTGTAAGACTTTACGTTAGGTTGTAATTTAATATTAGATATTTTTTCAGCAGTCTGTTGAAGATTGGAAAGGACTTCTTTAATTATAGCATTGTCAGAATTTTCTTCAGAAACGACTACATTGTTATTGCCTTGGTCTACAATGTTCTCTTCAATAGTTTCTAACTCTTCTTTATCGATAGAAAGTGATGTCCTATTCGACAGTGATAAGTTACTGACAGTGGAAAACGCCTCTGAATCGCTGCTGTCTATATATACCAATTCTACATCCTTTTCTGATGCAGGCTTTACAATTGAAGTATTTAATTCAATTTTAGTCGGCTTAAAATATTTCTGTCCTTTTTCGTTGATTGTGACCTTCTCTGGGGTGGAATTATTGTAATAAGAGGATACAACATTTTTCACAACGGCCATGCTCGGAACAGATTTGAATTGCCTCCTTATTGGTTGGATAGCATTCGGAGAACTTATTTTATACACCTTCCTAGAATGATCTGAATGCCTTTCTTTTCCAGAAGGTGGCATAGACCTGACGATGGGTTCAGGTTTGGGAGGCTTCGACTCCAAAACAGTTTCCAATTCTGCTTTTTGCTTATCACAACTATTCTTAGAGTCAATGACCGATGCATCATCTCTCTTATCCTTTATTGTTGTTTTTTCATTTTTAGTGATTGGTTTTCCTTCATCTGCTAACAGATCGGAATCAGAATGTGAGTCAGACACTACCTGAACATCTGACATTTCCTCAATGCTCTTGCCGTCCCTCCAAGATGTGTCGATACCGTCCTGTGAACCAAACCAGTCTTGAGGGATAGAATCCATTTCATTGTTTTTCCTTATTAATTCACTGTTTTCCCAAGGCTTTTCACCATCACTGACATCGCTATTCTCCTCGGAAATCACTTCTAGATACCTCCTTTGAGGAAAGTAATAATTAATAGTAGAACTATATGGTGGGTATACAATGATTGAAGATGTCACTTCAACAGGTTCGTAATCTGGATTGGATGCTTTCCCCACATGTTCATGGTTGACTCTAGGTTCTTCTTTAGCATTTACCAAAGGCGTACTCAAGGAAACGACTGGACAATTGTTATCTTCTATCTTCACAGTCGCATTGCATACTTCAACCCTTTCAATTGGAGGGAGGAAATTCAATGACTCATTAAGTTCACCATCATTAGTATGTTCCGATGAGAACTGTAAACTTCCAACTAATTTATTTGATCCAGTCTTTTCCTCAGAATTATGAAAGTTTTTTAATAATTCTTGCTTATTGATATCATATGAGGGAATTATTTCATGGGAAATATTTTGCAAGTTAGGATCGGTAATATATCCCATTTCTTCAGTGCCATACACAATGAATGATTCTTGTGTTCTTTGCACATTCTCTGGCTTCTCAAAACGTGAAATTTCCATTCTATTGATTTCATTTGAATGAAATAAAACTCTGTTTCTTTCTTCTTGAGGTTCAGTTAGAACAAATGTGGGTTTACAAGAAGCTGATTTAAAAGATGATTCATTAGCAAATGAATCATTGAATTTGTTCGCTTCTATCATATCTTTAGTCCTGAAATCAAAATTCTCATATATTTTTTCTGGATCATTCGGTTCTGAAACAGACCGAATTATTGCCTTATCTTGATCGGATGAGTATGAAATGATGGATTTGGTTTCCACATCCTTTGTATAATTATCTATAATCTCCCATTCTTCATCATCAATCGATTTACTTTTCGGTTGGCTTTTGAAACCAAAGAGCTCTTTAATCCTATGCTTCAATCTGCTTCTCCTTTGATGTCTCCTTTGACTGGCAGAGAGTTTTTCACTGCCTGGTAATCATCATTTCAAAATATCAATGTTAAGTATAGCGATAATAAAGAAAAAACTAAACAGCACAGTTATATGTAGTTTCTTTATAATTTAAAATAAAAAAAAAATACCTTTTTACATTTAATAAAAGAAAAAACCTTGAAGGAGTGATATGATTTAAAAGAAGAATAACATTTTAGTTTAAAAGGTTAAACATAAATAAAATTTAATTTTAATCCTTATAAGATATAAAAAATTACCCTGAATTTGAAACCAATCAATAAATACTAATATTTTGACAAACTATACTAAAGTTAATTTAACAGCAAAGCCTTAATTAAATGATCAACTGAGCAGTTAGTAAAATTAAATTGATGTAAATGTAAATGATGAGAACAATTATGAGTTTTAATCTAATGGTATGTTATTCTGAAGCAACTTTTTAACTTAATTCCATTTTATTTATATATGTATTTAGTTTATTTTAAAATTCATAATTCAGAAATGAAATATACATTTATGATAGAATCGGTCGAGGAGAGTGGTCACAATGAATGAATTATAACTAAAAATGAATTTGTTAGTAGGTGATTGTAGGAAAACGCACTTATTTGAATATACCGCAAAGCAACATGCAAAAGACTGCAAGCATGAGATGTGTCAACACAAACAGGCCTCAAAGTCACCTTTTGCTAGCGTTGTCAACTCAGGCTTTTCTTTTTCATCAGCGCCTTCTGCCACAGCTGAAACAGGAAAAATAAATTTATTTTTAAAATATGAACATTTAAAATAAATGTATAATGAAATATCTGAAGACTGGGCACATCAATATCAGGTTAAGAGAAAACAAAACAAACAAAAATTATTTAGATCCAAAAATCTAAAATTGCTAAATGCCATAGCAAATAACCTAAATAGTGGGCTAAAAACCAAAATAAATATTAACTATAACTGTAATATTAACTATAACTATAACAAAAGCCCACTTTTGGTTAAGGTTAAGGTTGTTGGTGATGGTATTAATCTTTTCTTATCAAAATATTTTTTCTTTTTTTTACTATAGCTTATTATTGATATCCAATCATCAATTATGGAAAATTAAATGTTAACATAAAACATAATCAATGTTATTATAAAATTAAACATAAAACATAATTGATGTTAACAACTTCTTTTCTATTTATAAATGATTAAATACCCAAAACAAATAAACCAGGAGAACCCTCAAAACAAGTCAGAGTAATATGATTTATTGATTAATTTTCCACAATAATTTTTTTTAACAGAGTAGTTATTCAGATTAATTATACTTTGTCCAATGAATGGATAGAGCCCAAACTGTCAACAATGAATGGATTGGGCCCAAACTGTCAACAATGAATGGATAGGGCCCAAACTGTCAACAATGAATGGATAGGGCCCAAACTGTCAACAATGAATGGAAAGGGCCCAAATTGTCAACAATGAATGGATAGGGCCCAAACTGTCAACAATGAATGGATAGGCTGTCAATTAGCTAGCTGATTTTTAAATTGTCGAAAACCTGAATTAAATAGAAGCATTTTCATTAGTAAACAGAACACATGTAGTTTCGAATTGAGTCTAAGTATTTATTGAGTGCTGGTCGCACAATTCGGATATATCTAATTTCACATTAACTAAAGATTGTTAATTGCCGTATGTAACTATGGAAGGAATATGGTCCAGGAGGTGGCCAAGAAAGAAACTAGAATATTTCAAAACTATATAATGTATTATGTACCAGGGAAATATAATAAAAATTGTATAATAAATAATTTTTTTATTACATTGTAATCTCGGTAATCTGAACTAATTTCAGCAGAGGGGTGTGTTCGGATCACTGAAAAGTATGGAGTACAGAAGGTATTAAGAAAAAATTTAACAATATAAATGTATATAACTATTTTTTTATTTAATCCTTTTGGAAATTTCACAGTTTGAAGTTAAACAAAAAAATTTAATTTAAAAAAAATTTCAAATTTAAAAAAAAAATCAAATTTAAAAAAAATTGTTTTCTTTTACATCGCCAGTAATGCTAAGAGATGATTTAATTGGTTAAAACTGTAACAATGAGATTGTTTATTTATAAGTGAAAAATAATATAAATAAAAAATACTGTTTGTATGGATTTATTTAAAACGTGATACAAAAAACTGAGTTCCCCAACAAAATTTGTATTATACATATTTCTACTATTAATTGAATTAGTTTTACAGAATAAAATCATTTATACAATAGATATTATGTATTTATAATTCCAACACAATATATTGAATAATTCCATAGGAATTAGATTACCGGATATATATTACAATAACTTGCCTACAGATCAGGAAGTTAAAAATGTCCTTTACACATGTGTACTATTATTTGAAAACAAAAATGTTATTGCATGCTGAGTTTTCTCATAAAAGGTAACTTTTTTTTTACGCCAGTTCGGATGACTGAAGTGTTCGGATAACCGAGATTACACTATATCTGAATTCCTTTTTTTGACCGCAAGCCGGACGATATTTCTTCGTGGCTAATAGATAAAGTAAGATGGCCCGGCTACTGTAAAAATAAATCAAATAGTAAATAAACTATTTATAATGATCCAAAGTTTCGCCCCACTTTGTACGACTTCGTCAGGGCTAAAAAAAAGTACAAAACAACTAAGAGAATAGGATAACATGAAATAAAAGTAAACTATACTGTGGTTCAAAATGATGTAAAATATAATTGAGAAGTTATTGGAATCTATAAAAGTATTTTTTAAATTTCTAAAAATGCTTTTACCATATCGATTAATGTTTACAGCATTTTTAATAGTAAATAAAAGAGGTGTGATTTCGAATTGTGTCGATGTATTTACCTGTTACCAGTCTCACAATTGCATTTTTACTTATAGGAGTACATGGGATCGTGTGAAGGTAGTTTTAGCGATATTAGTGATATAGCTTCCTTAAGCTATAATACATCGTAAGTGGGCAAAAATTAATAATGACGTTTTATTGCTTTTAAAAAATTATGTAAAATCAAGATATCGTTTCAGAGGCATCTACTGTCAACCATCATTTTGTAGGATATCTATAGAATTTTTTCTAACATTAAGAATTGAGGAGTTTTCTATGTAAAGTTGTTATATCCACTCTGTGAAGCAGAGATGGGCAAAAATTATCTATAGCTAAAATTGCCATGGCAACGATATTTATTTATCAATGGTCCATTCATGAATAAGGGTCGTAACCATGGCAACTTTAGCCATAGCTAATTTTTGCCTATCTCTGCTGTGAAGTATAGGCTTTTTTGACAAACTAAAATTAAACCTCAAAAACTTAAGTTAATTTCAAAATTTAAATTTTTCCTTGTCAAAAAGATGTTAAAAATTAACATCTAATATCTGAAAATCAGTATTTGTTTGTTCCTACTTTATGCACTGCCGTACCGTTCATTCGATTCTCATGGTGGTTTTTGTTAAATGTTCAGGAAGGTTATAGGGAAGGTTATAGGCTGGTCCGCTTTATCCGGTAAAAAAAAATAAAGTAATTAACAAAATTAGACATTTTTGGCGCTTAGCTCACAAAGTATAAATTTTCTTCATACTTATTATAATAAGAAAAAAAAATTAATGATTCTATCAAATGATTTTTTATTTACTAAAAATTAAAAATTAAAAATATATAATGAGGCTTGAATTAAAGATGGTAATAATTTTGTAAAATTAAATTGTTATATACAAAAGAAAATAATATTCGTTTTAACGCGTCTGAAACCTTTTAATAGCATTTTTCAAAGAAATTAAAAACTAGAAATTATTTAACTTAATTTATTTGGAGGGTTTTTTTTCCGATGACTATTGTTCGTATAATGGTTCATAATTCCTCTGGATTTTATCCAATTCCTACCTTAATATAACTGTTAGAAAGCTCAAAGTTTTCTCTGTTTACTTATATTATCACAAGTTAGATTTGATGCCGTTATGAGGATCAAATATCGCTTTTAAATAAAAAGTTTTCAAACGTTTTATTTTACATCTCCGATTCTAATTTGTTCAATTAGATCCAGTTCGTGCCTTTTGGTGCAGTTTATAGAGAATTCTAAACCACTCCCAAGTTTGGTGTAGGCTGGTTGAAGTTATTTATATATGTTTATTATATAATGTTATTTACCGCTATAAACCAAATGGATAATAACTAAATGAATGGAATATGGTCCGGGTGCGGTAAAAAAAAAAAACTCAAATAGTAGATAATTATACTATTTTATTGAGCCAACGTTTCGCCCCACGTTGTAGGGCTTCGTCAGGGCTAAAAAAGATACAATATAGAAATATAGTGTTCGTATCTTTATTAGCCCTGACGAAGCCCTGCAACGTGGGCCGAAACGTTGGCTCAATAAAATCATATAATTATCTACGATTTGAGTTGGTTTTTTTTTACCGCACCCGGACCATATTCCATCCATCTATACACACGGTCAATCAATAATCTTCCAGTAATAACTAAATATATTAATTTATATAAAACTTTCAATTGTATTCAATTAATCTATCTACATCCCTAAATCTAGATATTGATTGGTCTGCTAGTTCTCAATAAAAAATAAACTAACCTACATCACATGCTTCAATGACAGTTTTTAAATAATGAGTTATCGAAACTGGATATATTGACTTTAAATGAAATGAAGTTTATTTCTGAGTTAGGAGATAAACTGAGATATACTATTCCTTAAGCTACAACTTTTTTTTTTTGTTTATGTAGGAATACCATTAAATCACAAAAATCTTTGGGGAAGTGGCGAGTGAAGGTTCCAAGCAAAGAGATTACACTTACCTTACACGGAAGGGGAGGTCAGCCAGTGGTGGCTCAAATCACAGCCAACAACTCAATGAAAATAATAGTCTAGCAGATTTGCAATTTTCACAAAAATGAGTTTGTTTTATCGTTCACGAACGACAGATGGAACGATATCCAGTCTGGCGATGACGGAGGTTCTTCTACTAGGCAGCGTACCTCACTATCGGACTGAAGGTCCAGGTACCGAACAGAAGAGGCACTCGATCACGAGTGAGTTCAGGTGCAACAGAGATAGGGAATATGTGACCGGGGGGCGGAAGTCAAGGGGGGCCGGAAGCGGGGCACAATAACCAAAGCTATCGGCTGGAACAACACGCCTCTATTTGGCCTTAGCCAATCCCATCCCTCGTCTTTGTCATGCTAAGGGCTTGTTGTGACTCCCTCCATTGCCAGTGCCTGACCCACTTCTAGGGCCACCCATTGCGCAAAGTCTTCACTATGCCTTCCAAATCGCCACTTCTTTAGTAACCTACGCGTTAACCTCTATTATTATTGATAAAGGAAGAGATTGATAAAATCCCAAGGCACTCTCATGGCTCCAGTGGTATCTCTTTTCGAATCCCTTAGAAACAGAATGCCAGTAGCCGATCTATCTTTTAGATTCATGCTGACATTTTGCGGTAGCTCCATTGGCAAAGGCGGATGTTTAGGGAAATATTGGATTTTTCTAAGAGAAAGGAAAATTCTAGGGGTCTCCGAAAACTATAAATTCGTCTGCATACAGGAGGCTAAGGGCGCCACTTTTCTAGGACCTCTTCAGATCCGCATCTGCAAAAAGTCCTTCTATATACAATGTAATCTCAGTAATTCGACTTTCGGTACGCTGAAAACTACAGTAATTCGAAATGGTTTAAAAAAAAAGTTACTTTTTTTGAGAAAACTCAACAGGCAATAAAACAATTGTTTTCAAATAAAAGTGCTCATGCGTGAAGGACATTTTAAACTTCCCGATCTATTGGCAAGTTATTGTAACGGCAAGTTATTGTTATCACCATGAAAATTGAAAGTGGACATTTTTACAGAGTTTGGTAAATTCTCTTAATTGAGGATGTTATTTCGTTTTGTGCCCTGGTGAAGGCCTGAAATTCAGGTCGAAACGTTGGCACAAATAAATAAATTTTTATTTATTTCTGTATTTTTTACTGACTGCGAACATCTTCTCATATTAACCTATATTAAGGCCAACTAATTACACCTCATATTTTATTATGATAAAAGATGCGTCAGAAAATTAACAATGATATTACTGAAATCTCCCAACACCCAAGCGCTTAAACTTCGAATAAAATTGTTTTAAAAATGTTTTTTGTAAACATTCGCATCGTTATACGGCGCAACTGAATCTAAAATCAGTTCTGTTTTGGAATTATCTCTGTTTAGTAAAAATTATAATCAAATGAACAATAATTTTTCTTTAATATATAAATGACGAATTTTCATTATTTGGCTATTGGTGCTTGTATACGTAATGTGTACGAATATGTGTTAACAAGGGTAGGGAATAATACAAGCGGTTCAGTATAATCCTGGGCAAATCAACTCCTTGCACAACCCTTGGTCAAGAACAGTTCTTCCATACAAGGTACTGAACTCGAGATCCTTCGTGGGTTGTTTGCAGCGGTACAGTATTTTTTAAAACATTATCCAAGAATCTATATGTATAGATATATTCTGTCTATGAAATATGAATTAGTACTCAGCAAAGTATATTTCACAATTAAAAGATTTTTTGAACCCAACTCAAATTTAATTTCTCTGAATAACATAATGTGGCTCTAACCATATATATATGTGTGGTCTTTGGAAGCATTTTCGGTGTGAGCTCTCTAAATAGAGTTAATTAGTCTAATTAAATCTTTGACAGTAATGCTTTACCACAACTTTAGCATGTCCTTATTTTTAAAAGACTTTAGTCAAATGCTTAGACCATTCGTCTATCCTCTTGCAATTAACTCCAAGGGCTCGGGTTCCAATCCGGTTGCGGTAGATAATTATTTAATCTTACACTATTGCCGTGAGTCAATCCTGTGGGTTCTGTACCCTCCTGTAGCCAGTCTCGTAAAGTGGTACCCTTAATTGGGCGTAAACAGGGCTTCCTTACAAAGTATTGAACCTGTGGCCACTCATAGGTCGTAGGGTTCACATTATTTTGGTCATCATGTTATCATATTATTGGTAAATGTTTACCTTCAAACATATAAACATAATATATGATAAACAATAAATATAGTTGAGCACCGACAGTCTGCTAAATTATAATTTAAACTAAACAATGATTCATAGAAGTCAAATGAGATATTCCACAATTTTTGTGAAGGTAATTTGCGACATGGCATCCTTCGTGATGGATATAATTCCTTAAAATATTATCCAGTTGAGTTCCTGAGGCTGTAGAAAATTGAGTGACAGCGTATTTATGAAAGCTGGCTCCCATCCGAGAGCTTGGAATAAACAGTTCCCAGGTTCGGACAGATTGTGCCATTTTTCATTCTCTTCAGCTTTCAAGGAATATTAGAACGCTAAATTGAAAATTAAATAAACTGTAGGGTTTTTGATGTAACTTAAATAGTTATTTTATTATAGCGATTAAAATGTAAGCTTTATTTATTTAATTCATGATATTTGTTTCTGTTTTGTTTTACCTTGCTCTTTTCTTTTGGCATGACAAAGGATCTCATGGTATACGAGGAGTAGCTGATTGCCGATCGCCAGTATCGATTAATCGACTGGTAAGCCAAAAAGTCATTTAAATTTATTCAAATACATCGCCCTATATTTAAATTCAAATTGATCAAGAAGAGTTAGATCTGGAAATTTTCAAATAAAATTTGAAGTTAATCAAATGAGTACTCAAGGAGCTATATAAGATTCCCATGATTATGGTATTCTGTGCGATCGGCAAAGATACACAAATAGATAAAACTTATTTATTTGTCCCTACGCCTCGACCTAAAATACAGGCATTCATCAGGGCTAAAAAAAACAAGATAACCTTAATTCAAAGAAAAAAAAAATAGCAAGAAAATTTGAAAATATAAAATTTGTCTTCCTCCTTCCCAGTCTCACACTCTTTTCTCTTGATCCTTCCTCATTCACTTTTCCACACATTCTGTATTTATTTTAGCTTGTTACTTTTTACTCATCTGAGTTACTGTGCATCTCCCAGTACCCATTGTGGCATATATTTCGTTTTCTTTCTTGCCCATTGTATTATGTACATAGTTTTCTTTATATTAACTTAATTTTTTTTTCAATATTTCTACATCAATAATGATTACTAACATAACATAAGATAACATTTTATTATGTTAATTTCAATTACTCATCATTTACATTTTCTTCCACGCCTTACATTATTTTTAGACCTTTATTTACATGAGCACTCTCTGATTTTTAATAACATTTTTTACCATTTATTTCGTATAATTCTATTATCCACTTTATTTATCTTTCTAATTTTGTTTTATTTTGATTTTTCTCTGAATTATATCGTTGTTGTTTTTCAGCCCTGATGAAGGCCTAATATTCAGGCCAAAACGTCGGCACGAATAAATATGTTTTATTCTTATTTGTGTTTCATTACCAACCGCCTTCTCCTCATATCAATCAGCGGTGAACTAACAACAGGTCACTATGAAAAATCTATTCGTTATGGAATAATATGGAGTGCATTTTCGGGTTTAGAACACCCAGAACATACAGATCAGCCAAAATCCTGAGATAAAATTTTTTGTTGTCGATTAGTATCTACATCTCTAGTAGTACATGGCTGACCACATCACCTCATTTACTATACAGTGCGCTCTAAACCATTGCCGATGGATAGCCCACATCATTGTGAAGGATGATTGCTTCCTGCCTCCACTCAATGTCCACCGCTCGCCCAGGCTCCCACCGACACCTCTCTCCCTCTCTCTCTCTCTCTCTCTCTCTATATA
>NW_027106548.1:571735-573737 GCF_000696795.3 Halyomorpha halys
TATATCCCTGTAGCAGAAGGTCCTTTCGATAAACAGAAGCATTATCCATACGTTATGCCCCTAATAAAAGTCAACCGTGAAATCTCTTCCCATGTTGCCAAGTTAATTTTAGTTCCTGACTTAGCGCGAGCAACAGTCCCAGAAATTAGATAACCAGAACTCAGCGAGGACTAATGGTATAGATGAGATTATTCATTAAATTCCATTGCACAATTAATTCGTTTTTATCAAAGGTTCATGATGGTGCGTTTTTCTAAATAGAACCTCCTTAATATTCGACATTTTGTTTAAAAATCTAAAAATACACAATAAATTACACGGCAATAAGAAGTGATGCAGATATAACTTGGTGTAAAACACAAAATAGCTGTATCACTTCCACTCTACTTTGTAAACTTTGCCTTTGAACATTAATAACAATTATTAAATAAATCTATAAATACATAGTAACAAAAATGTTTTCAATATTTTTGATAAATTTATTTTACTTTAAATCTCTGCATAATGTTGGTTTAAATTCCTTGTATCTGTTTTAAAATTAACTGTATAATTGATGTGCTCTGATATATAACTTGACTCAAGTATTTTTCTTTTGAACATATTGTTTTCTTTATGTAAAATTAAGGTGTTATCAAAATCATGTTGGTTTTTAGCTGCATGTTGCACTAAAGTTTTATTGGGATCCTTTTCTTTGAGAGAGAAAAAATTATATTTAAATAATTAATAATTTATTTATTGTTTAAATAAATTAATTAGTATCCAGGTTTAGTCTCAGAAATCTTTATTAATTTCTTTAGAAGTCCGACGTTTCGGCCAATCCGACCATCCTCAAGGACAATTTATTAAATGACTGCTGTTATTATACATTTATTTATAACAAACAACATTATTACTTATAATTTAGCATATCTTAAACATAACTTTACACCTCATATCCAATAATTTTTAAACTTTTAACAGGCTCTTCTTCCCAGGTCATTAATGTCAGTCAAATGAGCCTATGAAACAATAAAACATTAGAGCAATCATATTAATTTATAATTAAGCTTGGCTTAAGTTATGTATATTTACCTATTTAGTCTCTGTTTCATTAATATTAAACTTTTAAATATAGATTAACTTAATGATATTATCACTTTCTTATCAAAACATTATTTTTAACCTTCTATACACTTAGATTAGGCTTAATAAAAAAATTAATAAAGAGTGTTGAGACTAAACCTGGATACAAATGAATTTATTGATTATTAACAATAAATAATAATAACAGCTTTATTTCCACCCTAAAAGCCTCTCCCTTCGAGAGGTAACAGTCCGCTTTATAAAATGTGAGCAATTTACGAAAATGACCTCAACTTCATTCTTTAAATTTTTACAATTAATAGTTTCTCAAATATAATTTAATAAAATATTTTCTATGTTGTAATTGAACACTAGACTATATATAGATATCCTTATTATATATAAGTTCCTTATTACTTCACCCCACGTGGATCCCTATCCCTATTCCTAAGGATCCTTCACAGAGAAAGAAATTTATTCAATCATGCTGCCCAAATACATCGGGTTGCTACATTACACAGCATACTGATCAATCCGTGACTGGACATATACAAATTTATAAATTACATTTTTTTGATATGATACATATAATAGAAAGATAACATTTTTTTTTCCACACATTATTATTATACAATTAATATCAGTCTACAGACTAAATACAATATTTTCAATTTATTCCCTTTTTTTTTTTTCTTTCCCCTCTATTTTACAACCCTCATTTCATTTTATCAACATATTCCCCTATATAACAAATATTAGAATATAACAAATAACAAAGTAGTAAATAGATAACTAAAACAACAAATAAGATATGCGATGCATGCATGCGATCCCTCCTCAGGATAACTCCCCCACTCATTAATTTCCATGCATGTGGTGGTGTATGATTCCCACAAGTATTATATTCTCTGTCATCCTAGCCACGTCCTGGACATCGACC
>NW_027106548.1:575467-585807 GCF_000696795.3 Halyomorpha halys
AAATCGCATCGATAATTCTCGCGTTGACGTGTGCTCCCGGAAGGCCCTTTTGACAATTTGAACTTTCTCATCTCACCATTTTACTATCGGTCTTCCTCTCCATCTCTTGTGTCCACTCTGTAGCAGCTTAGGATCACCTTGACCACATGACCAGCCCACCTCCATTTCAGGTAGTATGCTTCCTTTGGTAGACTTTTCACTTTGGTTCAGTACCGATAAGTAAAAGGATTAAGTCCAAAAAATATCGATCTTGAGTGGTATATAGGATTAAAGTTGTATATTATGATAATATCTTGGTTAAAATTGTATTGAAAGGATAAGTTTTTATAGTCGTACAAAATGTTTTAACTTTATTTTTCACTATCCTCACCACGTATGCCGATAATGCATGTCTATTGTCAGTGAACAATGATCCTTACATTGTATCCCAAACCCTCCAATCACACATCAACACCCTTGAAGAATGGTGCCAAAACTGGAGGATTAAAATTAATTCCAATAAATCCCACCAAATCACATTTACCCTTCAACGTAAACCAATGACCTCTTGCCCAACAGTATCCTTTAATAATACCCCACTTATTCCTGTCTAACAGACTACATCTCGACAAACGACTGACATGGAATCCTCATACAAGACTGAAAAGACAGGAAACTGCTCGTCGATTACGACTACTACAACATTTACTAGACAAATGGGCTAAACTGCCAATCCATTACAAAAGACTGATCTACGTACTGACCTACCGGGCTCCACTAAACCATCAAATTCCTCCCGAATCCAATTCTTACAGTTCAAAATCCTTAATGCTCCTTATTTTGTCACAAATCAAGTCATCCATCATGACCTCAATGATTTGGCCAAAACCAGATACCATTCCTTCCATGGAAAACTTCCCAAATCCACTTGTTTCTAACCTGGCTTCTCCTTCATTACCTAATAATTCTCCTGGGCGTCTGAAAAGAAGGTAGCCTCGAGATCCTCCTCAAGAAATGTTATTGGAGTTCTATCAATGGGTAGAAATTTCTCGTGAAAAATGCTTGAAATATGGACAGAAATCCTTTTATCACTAGAGGATTGTAGACTGTACTTTTCTGTTTATGCTGAATCGCGGAACTTTCTTATACTTCTTTAAAACTGCAGTTGTGTCCTCAACAATTTTCCATTATCGCTTTCGGTTGGCGACCATGTCTGAGAACCGTATAAAACTACCAAATATCGATACAGAACATCAGAGGTTAGAACATTCTAACGCACCAACAAACAGTTGCAACCAAAAACCTGATGGGAGATCCGAAGTACACTGCCATCAAGACACAACAGTCTCACCTGTATTTCAAAAATGGGTAAGAGAAACTGAAGAACCGGTTATCGTCACACTAAATTTAGACTATTTGTGTTGACTAAATTAGCAAACGCAGTAAATTAAGTCTACTTAAGACAAACTACAATTATACCTCAAAATATTATACCTTTTTGGCGCGTTGCACAGAAATTATATATATATTTTTAACGATTATTATAAACCTATCTACTTGTGTCTTTATGAAAAATAAGAATAAAATATTACTGAATCTATTAAATGATTTTTTATTCACAAAAAATATGAGGATTTCAGTAAAGAAGATAATAAAAAACAAACTTTTATGAAAAAGCAAATCATATTTGTTTATATTGTCAAGTGTATAAACCCAAAAATACCATTTTTCAAAGAAATTAAAAACTATAAATTTTTGAACTGGAGGATTTTTCTTGCTCTCGGTACCAATTGTTTGTATAATCATTTATAGTTTTTTTACTTCATATCCAATTCCTAGGTTAATACAACAGTTATAAGGCTGAATGTTTTCTCTTTTTACCTATACTACCAATATTTAGATTTAATGCCGTTATTAGGGCCAACTATCATAGGGTGTCAAATAAAGGGGGAAAACAACTCTTTGGAGCCCTACAACACCCTCAAAGTTCGTGTAGATTGGTCGAGTCTTGTTGAAGTTATTTCTACTTTACCATATGTTTTAATAATATAATTGTATTTACCGCTATAAACTAAACAGATTCAATCATTAATATTTATATTTATATCAAACTTTCAATGGTATTCAATTAATCTATCCCTACATCCCTAAATCTAGCGATTGCGAAGCATTGCCGGGTCTGCTAGTAAGTAGTTCATAATTTTGAAAAAAATTAATAAAATTCAATACATTAAACTATTTTTCATATTTTACAAGATATACAAATATCCTAAAAGATTTTATTTATCAAATGTGCAAGGGAAATATGACGTAAGCCCTTCGCTTACGAGATCATAGTAAATGCCAAAACAAATCCGAAACAGTACAGTTCAAATTCCTGAACAAATCACCGAGAGTTTCGTAATAAGTAAAAGTGGCTTTTGCTATGCTAAGATTAACCAAGGTAAGGTCTTAGGAAACGGGTTATTGTCTAGAATGCTCTGCCAAAATATGGGCGAGTACATTAAATAACAAAGTAATCCCTAGAAGATTCATTAGCAGTGAAGCGAGTGGTAACCCCCAAGGACAAGCTCGAAACGTACAACGGTAGTTAGAGGAATAGTACAAGAGCCCAAGAGGTGAAACAAGGCAGTTATTTCACCCCAATTTTTTTTTAATTTAATGAAAACTATGTATAATTACCAGTCAACCAAGTACAGTAAGAGGGAACAAAACAATGTTCAAGTATAGTAAGAGTATAGTAGTTCAAGTATAGTAAGAGTATAGTAGTTCAAGTATAGTAAGAGTATAGTAGTTCAAGTATAGTAAGAGTATAGTAGTTCAAGTATAGTAGCTCGGTATCGTTAGAACTAAACTACTTACAACACTAGAAACTCTAAGGGAACATCATTTGAAGTAGAGTAAATTTACTAAAATATAGAGTTTTGTCCAAACAAATAGAAATCATCATGTTATTTACATATTTTGACAAATATCATGTAAACCACTACCCCTACGAAGATAAATGTTACAAACTAGTTCATACCACATTAAACTTGCTTTAATTTGAGTGATAATAAACATCTGTACGTCTTATGGTTTCTGAGATATAGACTTTTCTCAATGAATGCACTTGCTACTGATTTTTCAGTATATATTTTGTGAAATGCTGCTTTTTAAAAAACTGTGTCTCGGGAATTATTGAACGCAAATAGCTCTAGGGCATCGTAAACACCAGGGCTCATATTTTAGCAAATTTTCAAAGAAATGAAGCTCTGAATGAAGAATTGATTTTTTTTAACATTTCGAAAATGCCACCATTTTGTATTTCCTCAAACTATACTTGGCCAAATCATATATTATGACTAGTAATTATTCATAGTTTTATTAAAGTAATCAAAAATTGTGGTTAAATAATTTTTTTAATTGTTTCCCCCGGGCTCTTGCACTAGAAGGTATGTAGGCGGCATCGAACCTTCGACTTCTTTAAGTCTTCTTAAGTCTATTAAAATATAAAATTTTGTATGCTAAAAAATCGATAATAAATCCCTATAGTTAGTACAACTTTAAAAATTCCACAAAACCAAAAAAAAAAATCCAAAATCGGAAAGAAACCAACCTTAGATAATGCATATCTGCACACCTGCCTCGAACCATTCTAACCGCGAAGAAATACTGGAACAGTCTGCTATTGGATTTTATCTCATGCGTCAGAGAAGTAAGGTTATGTATGCACTATGACAAAACAAAAACGATCCCAACTCTTAAATCTGAACAAATATTTTCTCTCCGCTGTGTTTAAAAATAAAACTACTTTGTCCGAAATCGTGGACGACAGTCCTTCAGCTAGGCGAATTTATGTCGACGAGGAACGGAAAAAATAAAATAAAATAGGAAGCTCAAAATAAAGCCTTCGAGATGCGAGTTTCAAACTGACTATTTTAGTTTATTCGATCTCAGTGAGGATTGTAAAGTATAAAGTATAGCCTGTATTTATATGTACATACAGTGAAGCGATATGATACACTAGTACTATGTTGAAACACTTCAGGCCAGCTGGCCTAACAAAGTAAGGTAAAAGGTCTTTTAGGAGTGAAATTAAGCCGATATTCGTTTTCAGCACATTAAGAAACCATTAAATACGATTTTTCGAAAAATCGGAAAATAAATTTTTTTAGCTATAAATTTTCACCCTATTTCGTTTAGAAAAAAAAAATTGAAATAATTTTAAAATTAAACGACTCAACCAATCTACATCAAACTTTGCAGTGGTTTAGAATTGTCTATAAACTGCACCAAACGGCACAAACCGAATCCAATTAAACGTATTACAACCGTAGGCATGAAGTAAGACGTTCGAAAAGTTTTTCTTTATACGGAACCGATATTTCTAAACCACAGCCCTTAATGAACACTAAAAGAGCAGACATTTAACTTTGCAAGGGTTCTATTAACGTAGGGATTGAAGAGGAGTTATGAACCACTATATCAACAATGGTCGTCTCAATAAAAAAAATAATCATCCAAATAACTCAAGGTGAAACGTAAATCCTAATTTTTAATTTCTTTGAAAATAGCATTTTGGGGTTAGAGAGAACACGCTATAAGGAAATATCATTTCTTGAATTACTTTACTCCAAGCCACATTATGTTTTATTAATTTTTTGTAAATATAATATCCTTTAATGGAATCAGTAATATTTTTTCTTAATTAAAGTTACTTTACCACCTCAACTTTCAATTTTTATTTTATTTTTAACTAATAATTTTACGAAATTAACCTGAAATTCACAAATTTATCAATTTTTTGAGACTGTATTTATTTATTATATAAATCAAATTGTATCCTTGTTTAGTTTCAACACCCTTTATTATATCAATAGTCCAACGTTTCGGCCAATTCGGGCATCCTCAAGGACAATCTAAATATTTAACAGCTTATTATATATTCATTTGTAACAACTATAACAACAACATTATCACTAATAATATAACATACCTTCAACTATAAATTCTCACCTCGCATCAAAATATACAAATGTTTTGCTGGCTATTCTGCCCAGGTCATTAATTATAAATCAAAATCGCCCTATTTTGTCTAAACTTCATTAATTATAAAAATTTTAATTTTCGGTTAATCTACACTATCACTATCATATAAACAACAGTTAGATGTGAGGTGAGAATTTATATTAGAAGATTGGCCTTGAGGATGGCCGAATTGGCCGAAACGTTGGACTATTGATATAATAAAGAGTGTTGAGGCTAAGCAAGGATACAATTTGATTTATTTAATAAATATTAATTTATTTAATAATGAAAATAGATATTTAAAAATGTAAGAAAAATATAATAAATTTATCGAACCACCCTATAACAATAGATTTGATAAACCTACTTCAAACTATACCATACCATATCTGTTCAATGGCTTACCAGAACAACTATTAAACAAATCAATCCCAAAGAAAACTAAAAAATAAATATTTGACTGACTACTTTCTTACTTCTATGATTCCCAATAACTGATTTTGATTCACCAAATGACCATATCTCTCTGTAGTTTTCTTTACTCCACATTATTATTCATTATATAATGATTAAAAATCCGCTATGTATATAGTATATATTATTTATTTAGATATCCTTAGATCCTTATTTTATCATATTCGTATATCTTTTTGTTTCATTATGTCCTTTACCTGCTCTCTAGTTTTAATGCCCCTCTCTTTTTTATATTACGTATTTTATGTAGTTTAATATTTTATCTATTATATATTTCATTCTTTTTTTATATTTCTAATCAAGTTCACTCCGTACTTATTACCAATTCATTAGCTCATTATTATTAATTGTAAATTCGTAACATTATTATTTACCTACTTCATAAGTTCTTTATAATAATTTAATTTTTTTTTTCCGTTTTAGTATTTTGTGTTTAGTATGATTTTTTTTAAAAATTGAATTATTAGATTTATTGCTATACATTAATCCATATTGTACTATTCTAGCTTATAAATCATAACAGCCTCCCACAGCGTCCAAATAATAAAAAGTGTAACTTAATATAATATATATATATATTTCATTTATGTTTATCATTTCTATATGTTATTATGGCTGATAGATGTTGTCTTCTGGTCGGACTTAGATGTACTTTTATAAATAAATAAAAAAAAATTAACGATTAAAATTGAAAGTATTATAGTAGTAAATTGAAGCTGCTAGGGTCTATCCTGCAATAGATTACAAAGCGGTATAGACCAGCACATCCTGTACTTGGCAGAGTGTGCACAATGGATAAGGTTCTCACGCTGAGGACCAGTTAGTAGAGCACGTTTGGGAGGGTCGTGGGTTCGATTCCCACCCGGTTCAATGGAGCTGTTTGGGGGACTTGAGCCATTAAGGAAAAGAAATCAGGCTCATCATAATACAATTACAGCATTATCTAGCTTCCAACCTACCTAACCTTTAGAATATTAATTTGGGAAGTTGGTATTATAAGTTCAAACAAGTAACTGTGATGGTGGGCCAAAATAGATTACTACTCGTTATATGTAAATTAAGATTTTTAGAAATTGATTTCAATCTAAAAAAACACAATAGATGTTGTAATAAGTTCACATATACTATAGAAATATAGAAGTATTCTATTTAATTGTAGGAAGATAGTGCGGGCGGCGGTCAATAAAGCTATCGAAATAGTAAAAGAAAACTATTTATTGTTAACCAAAGTTTGCAGGGCTTAGTCAGGGCTAAATGAAAACAAGATACAAAAATTGTAAGAATTGACAAAACATTAAAATAAGTATACAGAGAAAATAAGATAATGAACTAAATAAATAATTTGTATTGTTTATAAAATATATAAAAGGAATAATAATAATTTAAGGAAATATACGTATAGGTGGATTGGAAATTAGTTACTAATAAATACAGCCAGGGCCCTGTTTCGTAATGAAGTACAAACTAATACTATTAGTCTTGTAGATTTAACTTAATGCAATTACTCTGACTTGTACAATAGTAACTTGTACTTTAGTACTTTTTAACTCCTGCAATATCACTAAGTCCTCCCTGTTATGAAAAAAATAAGTATTAGTGTAACTATGAACTAATACTATTAGCTTTCATTATGAAACAGGGCCCTGGTGCGATAGAATTCTAAATACAGGACTAGAGTAATAAATAAATAAATTGTAGAAAAATATTCGTTAGAACTAGTTATAAAGAGGTATTTTTTACAGCTTCATGTTTTTTATTATTATTATTTCTTTTATATACAAATTATTTATTTCTTTTATTTTCGTTTTTCTTTTGTATAATTATTTTAATGTTTTATTAACCCTTACAATATTTGTATCTTCTTTTTCATTTAGCCTTGACAAAACCCGGCAAAGTGGGGCGAAACATTGCTTAACAATCTACTTCATACGGTCAACTATTTTCTTCCAATATTGTATCTAAAATATTAACAATAATAATATACTAAGCAAGGGGAGTGGGTGGCTCATTGGTAAGGTACTACTATCTCCAAGGACTCGGGTTCAATGGGCTATGTTGTAATATAAGCCAATCAATACATTATCTATAAAATAATATACTAATTTTATTGCTAACGATACATTTCGCCGATTATTAGTTTTAGCTAATTATTCTATAATCCTATTATTCCATCATTATTTATGTATAACTCTTATCTCAACAAAATTATATTTTATCTTCTAATAGCATCAACTATTATCTACTCAATTAATTGTTATTTATATTGCCAAGTTTGCCTGCTATTGTATTATTTTATCTGAATCAGGGTTGTTATCTCGTTTTGTTTTTTAGCCATGATGAAGGCCTGAAATTCAGGTCGGAACGTCAGCAAAAATAAATAAGTTTTGCTTATTTATTTAGTATCTTTGCAGACGGGACCTGCCATCTTCTCCTCATATTCCATTATCCGGTGAGAACCCGATTGTACCAACTCGTATGAAGTAGCTAATGTAGATAGGGTTCCTCCTTCCCGATTGGTCACATTCTATTTGTTGTTGTTGTTCCCACCGCAGGCCCCAGTCATCGCCTCCCGACCGCCGGGTCCAGTTTTTGTTTCGTTCCGGGAGGCGGATCGTCTCCTCACGCCGCGTTATTCCCGTCGTGCTTTTTAAACCGAGAGGTGTACGACCGCTAAAAGAGGAGGGATCGCAGTACCGGGATTTCCACAGTCACTTTGAAAAACACCTTCTTTGGTCATAGGAAAATTTTTGAAGAGAGCCTTTTGAAGAGAATAGACAAAGAAATATCTATGCCAGTAGTGAATGAAGAAGTAGGAATCGAAATCGCTGGTTTCAAGAAAGAGAACGAAAGGTAACGAGGGAAGGTTGTGCCGATTCAGGTGTCATCGAGGAAGGGAAAGATATACAAGACAGGACAAGAGGTCAAAGAGGAGAAAAAGACAGTCATTTCACCCCATTTTTTATTACTTTAGTGGAAACTAGGTATAATTAATAGTCAACACTGGTGAGTCGGCCAAGTATAATTACAAGTCGCTAAGAGATCTGTAATAGATACAAGTTATTTCTGCTACGGTAACATTAACCAACGTAAGGTCTTAGGAAATTAGTTGTCTGGAATCCTCTGTCCGAAAAAGGACTAGTCCATTAAATAACAAACTAACCCCTAAATGATTAATTAGCAGTGAAGCGAGAGGTTAACCTCGAAAGAGTAGGCCAAAACGTACAACGGGAGTTGGAGGAATAGTACAAGAGCCCAAGAGGATAAACTAGACAGTTATTTCACCCTGATTTTGGATTACTTTAATGAAAACAATGTATAATTAATAGTTAAAATTGATGAGTCTGCAAAGTACAGGTAGGGCGAATACAAAATGGCGGGAGTTTTAAACGTTACAAAAATTTATTTTTCATTTAGAGCTCCATATCTTTCGAACTACCAGGAACACCAACTAGTCAGTAACAGTGCTGTTTACATTCAAGAGTTCCCAGGATAAAGCTTTTTGAAAAGTAACTTTTCATGAGAAATATTGTGAAAAATCAGTATATAGTGAATTTATAGTGGGGAATCTATATCTCAGGAACTATGTGACGTACAGATGTCTATTAGCACTCGAATTAAATCTAATTTAATGTGCTATAAAGTAGTTTATGATGTTTATCTTTTTATGAGTAGTAGTTTTCATGATATTTGCTACAATAAATTAGCTAGATCCTAGCTGTTTGAACAATATTGTTTATTTATGAACAACTATATCTGAGGAAGTATTAGATGTACAGATTAATTAACTAAGTCGTTTATAACGGCTATTTACTGCTAGAGCTAGCAGTTCTTATGATATTTGTGAAATGTCCGAACAACTAGAAATGAATTTATTTTAGCCGTTGTTTATTATATTGTAATACTAATATTATAATAATATTTTATGCATTGTTATGTCTATACGTATCATAGTTCCTGAGATAAAGACTTCCTACCATAAACTGTCTAACTACTGATTTTACAGTGCATCTTTTATGAAAACTTAACAGTTCTGTTAGGGCCCATATTTTAGCAAATTTATTCTTCTTTAAATGATGGTCCCTTAGATTATTTCGTGTTGTAGGTAGTTTTAATGACATAGAGCAAAACACATTGTTCATTAAAGTAATCAAAAATTGGGGGAAATATCCCCCTTTTTTCTCTCCTTGTACCTCTTGTACTATATGTAGCCATCTTATAGCATCTCATACACCTGGCTGCTGTACCATAACATTACAATTTTTTTTCCAAACTGTACAATGGCCCTCCACCTCCGTTCGATATATTTCGAGTTTAAATTTCCTTTGAAGTTGGAACGGACAGGAGTTGAAGAGAAAACAATTATATTTATAGACCGCTTTGAGGAGAGCAGGTAGGCAGGTGTACCTCTTCTAGTTTATAATTGGATACTCTGGTCTGCGCTGCTTCTCCCTTCATCGCTCGGGATTCGATAGTTTAAGGAATCGACTATCTATAAAGAGGAATACATTTGAAGGAATCGGGTAACTTGAGAAGTGGTGGCCGAGAACGTTAATGAGTAAAACTTCGAGTCTGAAGAGTATGGAGGCCGAATCCGGCTTGGCAGCTCCTAACTAGAGATTTCAAACTAACTAGAGAATTAATAACTAGAGAATTAATAACTGGTCACTCTCAATCGGTCTCGAGTTCTCACCTGAGAAAACCAAATGCCTCCATTTCACCCGAAAAAGAATAACCCTACCATCTCCTGAACTATATTTAGGCGGTTTTTGATACCCTACACAAATAACCACAGATTCCTGGGGATGATATTTGACCGAAAACTAAATTGGGAAACGCACATCTCAACATTAAAATTCAATGCAATAAAAAAATTAAAT
>NW_027106548.1:587167-602499 GCF_000696795.3 Halyomorpha halys
AATGGCCTTTTGAATAAGATTTAAACCAGAAAATCTGTTATACGTAATAAAAAAAATACCAACAGAAGTAATTATTTAAATTTTTTTTTTCGAAATTATTTAAAGTGAAATAGAATTATAGAAATAAAATATAAAGCACGAAACATGGGCGTTGATGACCTCAGGGTTTTACGCCCTTAAACCCCAGACAACAACAACAACTAGAGATTTCAATTTGTTCTGATGGGTCCCCACGGAATTAAAATCGACCTAACAGTCCGAGAGCCCGAACAAAAAATCGACATCATCCGATGAAAACTTCAATAGCGCTTTTTGAAATCTTTATTGCATTGCCGAAAGCGCAGTGGCACAGTGGCACAGTAGTAAGGCACTGCAATCTCATCTCAGTACAACTTAACCCCCCCCCCCTTCCAAGTATTTCACCTTTTCTACATTCACATTATATTATTTCTTTAGCCCATGTAATAATAAAAATTAATTAAAGATAGTAGTAAGTTCATTGTAATTTATTAAAGTTTTTTTTTTTATCTTTCAAGAATTCTTCAGGTTATTTTTCTTATTTTAGGGGTATTCATGACCTTTAGTTTAACATGTTAAAGCGTGTCAAATGGAAAAACTCATGTTAAATGGAGAAATATTTCCTTATTTTACCATGTTAAAACGACATAACATGTAACATGGTTGAGAGTCTGCTATTAGGTCTGTTAAATGGAGAACGACGTCATGGAACTGACCAGCTGAGCTCGTCACCATTTTGTTTATTATCGTGTTAAGTTACTTACTCGTAGTTTATGTTTTGATTGTGTTAGTATTGTTTTGGATTTTTTATAACTAATAAAGCAACGGATGACAGTAATAATGATAATAATAATAATATTTATATTATTATAATATTATTATTATTATTCAAATAGTAATATTTGAAAAGAGAAATAAATAAATAAACAAAATATGAAGGTGGTTGGACTTCTAGGTCCCCCACCTCAGTTATTCAACCCGCAATACCAAAAAATGGGTAATAATAATGTAATGACAGTTGTCAATTAGCTCATCTCGTTTCCCTTCCTCACAAGTTAGAAGGGACTCAGTGGCCAAACTTCCACTTTTCACTCAATTTAGGCATGTTGTAATAAATTACTTTAATCAAAACTTAGACGTAAGCAATAACATGAAGTTTTGGAAAGAAAAGTTATAAAACAAGTTGCTGAGAAAATCCGCTAGGAGCTGTTATATATTTGAGGTTTAACATGTCTTTAAATAGGGCTGCTCACAATCCTATAATTAAAACATTTTAAATTTAACATATCATGAATAGCCCTTTAGTAGAATTGTATATCCAATAGGTTTCTTCTTCTTCTCATTGCTACAGTATCATTTAATCTCTCCAGGAAATCGGAATATATTTTTTTCTGTTCTATCAAGTCTTTTTAATATTTATCCTTTTTCCTGTAGTTTTCTTATCTTTTACATTTTTTTTCAACTGCCTACTATATATATTATTTATTGTTATGTTAAATATTGTTTTACTTTTTTTTTTCATTTATTATATAGCATGTTCATATTTTGCCTTTTTTTTCTCTTTCACCTATTATTTTATTTGTTTATAGTCCTATCCATTTACAAGAATATTTTAAATTTTCTTTTTCTTCTTCTTCACGTACGAACTATTTCAGCCCCCAAATTAAAGATCCGTTGAAACTAGCGTAATCTGGCCATAGCACAAGGCGTTCCTATGGCAACCAGCCTCAGGCCCCAACCCTTGTATAAGCTAAAATAATAATAAGTTTGTATTTAGTTCATTCCCCTAGGAGCAGACACATGTACCAATAATGTATGTACAAAAAACATTTCAACATTAAAGGTGAGAATCCAATAACAAAGGAACTTCTTTAGACATACAGAAACTAGAATAATGCCAAAAATGGGCTGTATTGTAAAGAGGGAAAAAAAATGCAGAGATTGGTGAAGAAGATGAGCGTGCGACTGAGATGGCCCACAATAGCAAGCTATACAAAACCCCTGTTAGTACCGCCTCCTGAGTGCTATAGCAAGTAGCAGTTACTGCTACACAGGGGCTGTCCGCCACCGTGTCAAAGTGGCCTATCTCCAAGTCCATGAGAACATTATATGGTTGCGGGTACATCGGTCAGTCGGAGTGACTGTCGTCATTCCGAAGCCATTGAATCACGAATACCTCTGTTTGATAAGGTGATTCTACACAAAATAATAGCAAATTGTGACCGACTCATCGTTGTCGGTTTGGGCACAAATCAAAGGCCTCCTGTGCTGCGTCCACACGTTTGTCTTCAGTTCGCATTTTTTTTAGATATTGAACTGCCAAGAGATGAATATCTGGTGCTCTCTGTGGTTTAATTAATTTTTAAAAAATTCCCAACCTTCTGATTCAATAATTAACTCTATTTTAAAATTCTATCTAATCGAGGTAAATTAATTAACTTTAGGAGTTTATTTGACAATATACCATGACATTATATCTCTTTCAGGACAGTCCTCACAGCCCACAGCCAGGACAACTCGACAGCCTGCGCCCTCCGAGTCAGAGGTTCCTCAGTTCAAATCTGAGAATAATAAACTATTTTGTTTTAATAAATTAAAATGCTACTAAAACGTGTGGAAATGAACTCCATAGATAAATTTTAATAGATTTAATTTTCTTATTAGTTCATTATTGTTGTTACTTGTAAATAATGGGCATAATAAATAATTTATTTCAACTTTTTAAAATGTTAATCCAAGAAGATATATGATCAATTATTAATAAAACATATACTTTATTTATGCTGCTATTTGGAGTATTTTTTAAAATATATATTTAAACTTTAAATATTATTGTATATAGTAATATTTATTGGTAATTATATATATTTTTCTATTTTATTTTGGCCGGTTCATGTTCATTTCTAACCCATACTGGCGCCACAAAAATCAACAGTAAGTAACTTGAGGACGAGGACAGGACGTGAACCTAACGAGAAGGACAGGACTTGCTCAAGAGAACAATTACCAAGACAATGGAATGGGAGGGAGGTAGTCTGCCGCACCTCTTCCGTACCCCTCGCCCAATCTGCTCCGGCCCTGGCTCTAGCTAACTAGCTGTATATATATATATATATGGAATGCCTTCGAATCACCTAGCCTTCACAAATACATTCCACAAATAACATTACATAATCACAAACAAGTACACAGCACAGAATACACATAGACACAATACCTTACAGAACACGGTAACACAAAATATTACTTAAAACGATTTAATATGATGACTGAAAAGTGTGACGAAGATGGATACGTGCACAATTTCAGACATATACTTTATGAATGTAAACTATATGACCGACAAAGAGTTGAGCTAATACAAGATGCAATACTGAAACGAGGAAATTGGCCTGAACCAGGACACATACTTTTTACTAAATTTAAGATAGAGTTAACAAATTGACTTTGACCAGCTCACTTATTATAGAAGGGCAATCTAAAACCTCTTGTTTGTGTTTGGTATATTTCTTTTTATCTTTACTTTATTTTGTTATTATCTTTCTTTTTATTATTAATTAATTATGTGTTTTGTTTTTCGTTTCTGTTTTTATTTTTTAAAAAGGTTATAATCAATGTAACAAACTATATATAATCAAATATTTTGTACGGTAAACTTATAATATATGTAGGATGCCTTTCATGGCATGGAACGTGTATAAAAAGAAATACACTATCTCTTTATGAGGTTACCATTAAGAGAGAGAAAAAAAAAATTATATATATATAAACTACTATCAAGGATGACATTAGACCTATATTATATAAAACATAAGAATATTAATAATTTAAAATAATAAAATAACTCAAAAAAGGAGAGAACAATCAGCAGATTCGCAAAGCCTTCAAGTTTTTCAAATAACAATTAATAAATTAATTAAATTAATTCACTCCCTTGATATTCCTAATGAGGTGAACAATTAGAGAACAATAACATAAAGTTTGGAAGGAAAGGTTATAAAACAAGTTGGTCATAAAATCCGCTAGATGCTCTCATGCACTTAACATTTAACATAGAACATTTTACATTTAACACAACATCATGAATACCCCTACTGTAAGCAGCCTAATTTAAAGTACATGTTAAATGCAGAAGAGCTCTTAGGGGATTTTCAGGGCAACATCTTTTGTAAACTTCTAAAAAGCTTCTACAGCTTCATCACATCATCTTTCCTAGATCTCACTTGTTTCTTGTTTCCTCTCTTAGTTTTTTCCTCCCATTACTTAACTATGTTTATCCATTACTTTATTACAGTTTAAGAATGTCCAAAACCAACTAGGAGTAACTAATCTATCAAAACAACAACAGACAAAATGGTGTTGAGCTCAGCTGTTACCTGACGTCATTCACATTTATAAGACCCATTAACTAACTCTGGACCGTGTTAAATGTTATATAGTGAACATGCTAAAAGCTTGAGATGTTCTTTAATTTAAGACACATTTTAAAACGTAAAACTAATGATCATGTGATCATTAAATCATTAAACTAATGATCTAATACCCTTGGCGGTGATTAGAATCCTAATGGTGGTGCTATACGTTTGCCAAATTGTGGTAAATCCACGCATACCCAAGCATGTTAGGTTATTTGGATTGCCTAGTTCAAGTTGGTCTGAATTTGGAAGTACAAACCAAAGAGTGCTTGTGCTGTATTCACACGTTTGTTTTAGAACTGCCAACAGATAAATATTTGAGCTATCCGTGTTTATATTAATTAAATAATTTTCCCAATCTTCGAAATCAGTAATTAATCCTACTTTAAGTGTAGTTTTAAATACTATCAACAAGGTATAACTTCTTTGTAAATTGACTTAGTGGTTTATTTTTTATTTAATATAACTCAAATATACATTCTTTAAAGACTAAATGGTATGATTGTTTACTTACAACCCTAATAGCTATTGTACCTTTGAGACTGGCACAATGTATTACTTCAATAAAAGTAAAAAAAATAGTTTGCAAAGGTTGCCTCTATCCAAAAAATACATGCTTCGTTTTGTGATTATTAAATAAGATACTTTCTAGTTAGTACTTATTTTATACTTTATAATAGTCTTGTACTGAATAACTGTGTGTATTTTTGCCATTCCATACTGATGATAAACATTATATATACCAATTAAATTAATTTGTATCTTAATAAAATACTTTAACGAAAGCTTAATTAAATAAATATTAAAAAGTTTTCTAGTATAATCACTAATTATTTTTTCCATTTACTACCTTCTTTGCTAGTATTTACGTTTCCATTCTTTTGTTTCTTGAAAATAATGTAAACCGAATGAAACGGCCGACATGAGCTCGACGCCCACCAAGTTCACCTTTCCTGGGGCCGGTCGCACCATTCTTTGCTAAAACTAAGAATTGTCCGAGGGTTTACTAAAACTTAGCGACCTGTTTCTGGTCTACAGTTTTGTTAACAAGGTAACGGCCATACTCCGCAATTCATGTCGCTAATGTTACAAATTGTTGGTCCAATTAAATTTAAAAATGATTCAACAGTCACTTTTGGCGGTAAAACCACTGAAATAATTCTTCAGCCAACCACTGTAAAAAATGATTTGGTCCAAGACGATATACTTTTTTCTTCATTATTGTTTGAGCAACTGATTCTTTGAAGTCTTCGCCGCCTGTCATATCGTCTCTCTCGATCAAATCCATTTTATTGAATTCGGAACAAAACTGAAAAATAGAATACACCTTCACTAGACAACAGATCCAACTGAAACTATGGAAGGTTCCTTGTACGGTTACCTACAAAACCGCAGATTAGCACTAAATCTCGGTTTAACCGGCTGTCATTGGCCGGTAAAGGTTTTCTTCCAGATTTGAACGTTAACTTTTCTGGTACAACTATAATTAGTGACTTTACCCGAAATCGTAGTTTAAACTGTTATGGTAAAACCGGCCTTAAAATACTACGTTTATTTCTTTATTTATTTACTAAGAGTGTATATGCAATTTGGAATTGCGGAAAGTGACAAATTCGGATTAATCGCTTTTTAAATTTGATATAAAGCAGTTTAAGCGCATGTTTAAATTATATTTTATTCTTAAGAAGGTTCTATCTAAAACTATATTATTATAATCCAAAAATATCCGGCGTATTCAGGGACTCAAATAATTATTAAGTTAAATAAAAAAAAAAACTTATAATAATACTTACAATTAGCTTTGTCTTCCATGAGATGAAAGAGCCTGAGTGAGTTACGTTCAGAGAATACTAAACACAAGACCGGCATAGAAAAACCATTCCTAGGATCCGCATGTGACATAATATTGTTTACCTTTTTGAAGAAACTATTTGATACGAAATATCAAAATATAAAATAAGCTTATTAATAAAATAAATTACAAAGAAGTGAAACTGAAGAATACATTAAAAGAAGCCACTATCGATCGAACCAGACAAAGCTCTCGAGCTATAATGACCTTTATAAAGTTCAGCTCTTCACAAAGCAGACAGGAGATAATACTTATCACAAGAATAGACTATACATAAAGAGATGATAGCAAATAACTTCCAAGAGCCATCATAATAATAAATCATTATTAATCAAATATTGAAAAGGCAGTGCTAAGAATTGTTTTCTCCAAGCAACAGGCTGAAATGGGTCTCAGTTGGCAGTTAAGATAAGACGTTAAGATATCGGACAATACAATATTCCAATAATAAGATTGTTAAAAATTTTATAACGATTTCTGATTCAATATTAAAATTTAAATATTACATCGTTATATGCCTACAAGGCAGGCTTTATTGTTTTTATAAATCCAGCTCATGGAATCAAAATCACCAAATAATTTCCATCAAATTTAAATGATAAGTTAATCGGACAATTTAAAAGGCTACACATCAATATATTAATGAAACAGCACTGGGTAAATATAATTCAGATATATAGCAATAGCATTGCAGCGCATAGGGAATGGATCTATAAAAAAGTTTATTAACACGGGTCAACATCCGAGGGTTAGACCGAAACGCAAGTGGGAGGATTTCGTTATGAATGATTTAGTAAATTTGGGCCCATTAGTGGTATCGGCGTCGAACCTTCGACTATTAATCCTAGACATTTTGTTTTAAATTCAGATCTGCTTAGGGCACAAATATTAGGGGGAAATGCAAGTTTGGTTTTATACCTCTCTAAACATGGAAATCACGAACATTCAAACTTATTACAGAAACACAATGCTAAGTTTCTAACAAAATTTTAGATACTGACAAATTTTATATAATGAAAGAAAAAAAATAGTCTTGATAAATAACACAAAATTAAATTAAAGATGAGCCGTATTACAGGGGACGAAACTGGAGTTGGACAAAGATCTGTCATAAACAAAACTATAGCTGAATTGGAAGGAAGAAGTCAGGGTTGTGTTCAGGAAAAAAAAAATAGCATCAAATATTTATGAGGTGAAGATAGTTGACCGTAGATTAATGATTGGAGAAGTTTGTCGGGGGGTGCGGTCAGCAAAGAACAACATAAATAAACAAAACCATATTTATTTATTTTATGCCGACGTTTCGACCTGAATTTCAGGTCTTCATCAGGGCTATAGAAGAAAAGAGATAACAAAAACATTTAGAGAAACATACAATTGAAAAGGAATAGTATACAAACAAATATAGAATTATACAAAATATTGAATTAAATCATAAATGATAAAAAATTGATAACTGATAATTGAATAGTACAAAATTTTAATTGATTGATAATCGTGGAATGGTATGGTAGTAGATTGAAAACAGTGACAGATGAAACATAATATCATGTAGGTAAGAAGATATCTATAATATAACATATGCAGGTAGTGTCTAAAAAACTGAAAAAATAAATAAATAAATTTAATCTACAAATTGAACACTATGACAGACAATGAAAAATAGTGAGTGGCTTATATCTGAATTACAGTGTGAGTATTGACTTATATACCTATACTAAAAATTAAATATTTATGTGCATATATATATATATATATTTTTTTTTTCATTTTCGACAACAACGTTTCGACCCACGCAGCAGGTCTTCGCAACAGCTATTGTAGAAGTAACAGGCTATTTCCTACTGTAAACTTGCAAAAATCACAACAGACCTAATAAAAACCTGCTATCTGGGTCAAAACGTTGGTCATTGACGAATAGTTGAAAAGAGCTTTTGTTTATGACCGTAACACTGACATTCTGTATCTTATTTTGATTTTTGTTTACTCCTTATCTAGCCATTTTTAACATCTGGCAAAAACCTTAGTCTCGCGTGTTTTATTCAAGGTGGAGTTCTAGTTTACTTACTACGGGATCACTGAAAAATAAGAATGGACTTGCCTAGACCGAAATCGAAACGACACCGCTGTAGATTCGATAGCTAAGGTGACGCTTCAACACACATGTAAAAACGAATCTGAATATTAAAAACTACCGACTGCCCTGCAGTATCCTTTAATAATGTTGCCCTTACCCCTGTAGAACAGATCCGCTACCTTAGACTACATCTGGACAAACGACTAACTTGTAATTCTCTCATAAGACTGAAAAGACAGGAAACTGCACGTCGATTCCGAATATTACAGCACTTACTAGGACAAACGCTCTAAACTTCCAACACATTACAAAAGACTGATCTATATGACTGTAATAAGGCCTATCTCGACACACGGAGTTGAGTTTTGGGGCTCCACTAAACCTTCGAATTCCTCTCGTATCCAATCCTTACAATTCAAAATTCTTAATGCTCCTTACTTTGTCACATAAATAACCCATCAACCTTAATGTTCCATATCTTACCAATCTATCTCGAACCAGATTCTAATCCTTCCGTTATAAACTCCCTAACCACCCAAACCTACTAGTTTCTAACAATGCTTCCTCTTCCATTACTGATAATAATCCGAGGCGCCTGAAAAGAAGTTGGCCTCGAGAACTTATATATTTTATTCGAGAGCTACTAATGGTAACTAATTGTTCCACGAGATGCCTGTATCGTATCATTATGATCTTTCATCAGATGTATTTTTATGTAAATACAGTTGTAAATGTCAACAAATAAATAATAAAAAAATATATTAAAAACAAAACATACTTGGTTAAAGAACCATCCTCGAGTTAAACCCATCCGATACTAGAGGTTATCGATAGCTAATGACACCGATCGATACAAAAGATGCTGTCTGATTTATGGGGAAGGTGTCTATTTAGAGAAAGAGATGGAGGGAGGGATCCAGGAATACAAACAACCATCACCGGCCCCAGTTTACAAATTAATAAAAACGGAGGTTGTTTATCCCGAAGATCCCTCGGGAGTACTACAGCTTATATTATAGCCACAAAGTGAAATAGTTTTTACTACCAGCTTAGTTCCGAGAGAAACAAACAGATAGTAACATCTTCTAAACTTGGCCTTCTCTTTTCTATCATTAATAGCACATTTAACAACTACGTATACATATAACAGAATATATCTACACGTTTGTCACTTGCCGCAAATCCAAGACTTGGTAGACAAAGGAAGCAACAAAAATCGCTATTCACACGCTTGTGTTTTCTTTTGTCTTTTGTCGGATATTAGATTAGACTGACATTAAAAAAAGAAACAAAATAAAGATAATTGAAACGAATGGGAACAGAAATATAAACAAATCAGGGATTAGATGATAGATCCAAATCCCCTAAATCAGTTTTAATGCAATCCTCCCATGAACGTCTAGGTCTACTATTCGGACGCTTACAGGTCAGTTCACTGTTTGTTAACATATTAAGGATCCGCTCGTTACTAAGCCCTACAACCTTACACGCCGCAATGCAATAACCTATAACTATGAAATAATTCAATGATCAACTGAAGAAGAAAATAAATGTGTTCCTGTTTTCATGATTGTTATATCACCATCGTTTTTAACTATTGTCATTATAACCATGGAAATATAATAGAACAGTAATAGAAATTGTACTTTTCGATATAACCTATAAATGGAAATACAGTAAGGGAATAATAAAACCAACTACCATATACCACCCCTAACCACCTACCTATAAAACCCCTAACCACCTACCATATACCACCCCTAACCGCCCACCATATACAACCCCTAACAATCCACCATATACAACCCCTAACCACTCACCATATACCACCCCTAACCAGGTGGGTAGGTACCCCATATACCACCCCTAACCACCTACTATATACAACCCCTAACCACCCACCATATACAACCCCTAACCACTCACCATATACCACCCCTAACCACCTACCTCATATACCACCCACCATATACAACCCCTAACCACCTAAATTAATGTAAAAAAATATATATTTTATATACAATGTTCTCACTTCTTCGAGACTGCTTTTATTAAATAAAGAATTTGTATTCAAGTCCAGTATCAAACATTCTTTATTATTATTTTAAACGTTCAACGTTTCGGCCAACCTGGTCAGTCTATTAAATAACAACTTTTATTACACATTAATTAATAACAATTCTAACAAACAATATTATTACTAATAATTTAGTATACCTTAAATATAAATTTACACCTCAAATCCAATAACAAAAAAACTTTTTGCAGGCATTTCTGCCTAGATCAATAAATTTAGTCAAATCACTCTATTTTGTCACTTTCCCATTACAACTTTCAATAACAAATTAACTTAATAATATTATCACATAATATAATCATATAATACACTTAAGTGCTAAGAGAGTCATAATAGTTTTAAGTTAATCTGTAATTAAAAGTTTTAAAATGTAATGGAAAGGTAATAAAATAGAGTGATTTGACTAAATTTATTGACCTGCGCAGAAATGCAAAAAGTTTTTAATTTGAGACCTGAGGTGTAAATTTATATTTAATATTGTCCTTGAGACTGGCCGAGTTGAACGAAACATTGGACATTTAAAGAAATAATAAATAATTTTTGTGATTTACTTGCATACAAATTATTTTATTCAAACAAAAATTTTTTTTTAATTTATAAAATGTATAACTTTACCAACTCAGCTGCCAAATCGATTAACTACGCCTAAAAAATTTTCATCTAATCTGGTGCCAAAACATTAATTTTAGATATTTATAATCAAAATAAAATAAGCATCGTATGTCATATGTCTATATAAACGAATGTTTAAAATTATATATGTATATATAATTAGTATTACGGATTTGAAGTTAAACAATTGGTACGAAACATTTGCTAATATGATTCTTGAAGACTTTGAAAAAATTGAATGCGTTTCCGTGAAAGTTGAAATAATGATTGAACATCTAATAAAAATAATAATCTTAAATTCCAAAATTCTGGTACGGCGCGCCCATTACACAACTCTCTTATTTATTTAGATCGTAGGACGATAGTCCGGGTGGCGGTAAATAAAGCTACCAAAATAGTAAAAGAAAACTATTTATTGTTAACCAACGTTTGCAGGGCTTCGTCAGGGCAAAATCAAAAAAAACAAGATACCAACATTTTAGAATTAACACAACATTAAAATTTGTCAATTCTTACACACAAAAAAATATACCTATCCTATTTATTCTAGTACACATCATATTTAAAAGATGGTTTATATTATGCAAATCATTGACTTGAGCAACCTTTATATTTTTTGCCAGAGTAGCAGACAATTATTTATAGAATAAGCCTAGACTTATGATGCTTTTAGCCAGCAAATATTGTGGTCATTACAAATGTCTTGTTGCCAAGTATCTCCCAGGCAGTGAGAGCAAGAACCTTCCCCCCAAGGGGCCGCAGCGAGTTGTTTTAGAGGGGGGTAAGAAGGGATCCAATCTTATCTCATGCTCTTAACAATAGGCTGAAAAAAACTATATTCAGATATCTCTGAGGGGAACAAGTCAACAAGGTTAAGAAATATCTCCAACACAATAATATAAGGAAGGTGTTGAATATTCTCAACGCTTTGGAATTCTGTTGGGAACTGTACTTCAAGCCAGGAAAAAAACTTAAGCTGGTTCAGAGCTGAAGAAGACGGATATCGAATATGAAAGGAATATAAAATAAAATAAATTATTACCAGTAATATATTTTTTTTTCATACCCTTCATTAAAAATAAAAATTACTTTATGCATATATAATACATTTCATGTATTATATATACTTTTGAGGTGTAGATAGTTGAGCGTAGATTAATGATTGGAGAAGTTTGTCGGGGGGGTGCGATCAGCAAGGAACAACATAAATAAACAAAACCATATTTATTTATTTTATGCCGACGTTTCGACCTGAGTTTCAGGTCTTCATCAGGGCTATGGAACAAAAGAGATAACAACAACATTTCCATTTTATGTTTCCCTAAATGTTGTTGTTATCTCTTTTGTTCTATAGCCCTGATGAAGACCTGAAACTCAGGTCAAAACGTCGGCATAAAATAAATAAATATGGTTTTATTTATAATGTTGTTCCTCCACCCCCCCCCTCCGACAAACTTCTCCAATCATTATATATACTTTTACTGACTCTTCTCCCTTTGGTTGCCTTGTGGCATTGCATGATGTTGAACCTAGTAATATTTAGTAGTAAACATTTACATTATAATATTATTATATTATATTTGCAAGTGATATGTATTACTAGGAAAACGCCCCTCTAATGTAGAAATGTTATTAGAGTGCTACCAATGGGTAATTTCTCTACACGCCTGTATTCTACCATTATAATCTTACATCAAATTTACTAGATGTATTTTTATGTAAATAAAGTTGGAAATATCTTAAATAAATTTAAAAAAACTTTTGAAAGTGCCACGAGAGGCAGAGGTAGGAGTTACTTATTGATACGTTGTTACTATGGTAACAGGTTATTGTAGTAGCCCGTGAACAAACACACTATTGGTCACATTGGCTTTGCCTTTATAACATTGCCAATAATTTACATTATTTTATGTTTCCTTCCTAATTGATATACAAAAATTTCTATTTCAAGGTTATTTCTACCTTTAATATAGAAGTTTATTCAATCGAAATTTCAGGTTCGATTTACAGCAATTTTGATCTTAACGGTTCATTCATCAACGCGGAGCTCTCCCGACCTAAAACTACAAATCCTCGAATTACCTCTCTAACATTGCGATAAGTTATCTTCTTTCCATTTATATCGATTCAAGCTTATTTATTTGTGATATTTTATTAAATTTATTTAGTAAATACAATTATTTATTCCTTACTGATACATAAATAATGACCTCGAGCCTCCTTTTAAATTAGACAGAGAAATATATATATTTAAGATGTGATCTCAACAATACTCTTTGGTTCCTTTCCAAAAAGTCTAGCTCGTCTAGCTTTGATGCTTTGTTTAGAAAAATTATATATTTAATTGGACTGTATTCCCTGTTGTATTGTTATTAGCCACGCTACAACAAATATTAGTATGCCATATTGATATTCGTAGAACATAAATAATTCTTGATTCACAATAAATTTAATTGTTCCAATTATTGAAATATTGACAGCCCTAAGAAAAGGAAAATAGCTATAGTAAAATTATAGAGATAGCCATTGATTACTTAACTATTAATATATTGCAGTACAGCTGGTGCTTCGCAAGGGATGTAGGTAGGCTAATTGGATACAATTGCAACTTTGATATAAACTAATATATTTAGTTATTTACACATTGAATTAAAGATTGAATCTATTTAGCTTATAGCAGTAAATAAAATTAGGGGTATTCATGTATTAACATGTTAAAGCCTGTTAAGTGGAGAAATATTTCCTTCTCTTACTTAAGTTAAAACGACATAACATGTAACATGGCTGAGAGTCTGTTACTAGGTCTGTTAAATGGAGAATGACGTCACGAAACAGAACAGCTGAGCTTGTTGCCGTTTTATTTGTTGTTGTGTTAGGTTAATTACTTGTAGTTTGTGTTGTTTTTTTAATCTTTAGTCTTGTGTTTCGGACTTTTTAAAAAAGACAATCAGTAGCCAAACTTTTAAACTTCTACTTTTCACTTATTTTAGGCATGTTGTCATAAATTACTGTAATCAAAACTTAGAAGTAAACAATAACATGAAGTTTAAGAAAGAAAGGTTATAAAAAGGGTATTCATAATCTTTAGTTTAACATTAAACATTAAAGCGTGTTAAATGGAAAAACTTATGTTAAATTGAGAAATATTACCTTCGTTTTATTTGTTGTCGTGTTAGGTTACTTACTCGTAGTTTGTGTTTTTTTTTCTTTATCTTTAGTCTTGTGTTTCAGACTTTTTAAAAAAGACAGTCAGTAGGCAAACTTTTAAACTTCTACTTTTCACTTATTTTAGGCATGTAGTAATAAATTACTGTAATCAAAACTTAGAGGTAAACAATAACATGAAGTTTTGGAAGGAAGGGTTACAAAAAAAGTTGCTCAGAAAATCCGCTAGCAGCTCTTATGCATTCAAAAAGGTTTATTGTGGACTATGCTTCGAACCCTTTTACATATAAGGTAATAAGTTATCTAAATAGAAATAAATATTAAGAACTATTGCTTTCTTGTGCTTTATCATTTGCAGAAGGGGCCCTAAGAGAAGCCCCTGATGCCCCGACGAGATAGTCCAGACATGCAGAGGAGTGGCCCAAGATCTCCAGAACTGCAGGAAGTCGTGGCGCCTCGACTAACCTACTCACCGACTTATCCAGCTCCAGAGCGTGTCTCTGTTTATTTTTGTAAATAGCATCCCGATATTTATAGCTGGAAAGTTTTCGTGGCTGTATCGCCTTACCGTCCTTAGCCGGCAACACGGGCACAATATCGCTAACAAACATTGAAAATAAACATTATAGAAAGGTATTTTTTCTTCATTTCTGATTATCAAAATAGATGAATTACTTCTTAAAGTATATTCAATGTCAACTTGAGGGATAATGATGGTACTGACTGACCACATTACTGTTGTTTTCTTACTTTAGAAAACTTTTACTTTCAAACAATGTCCAAACTTCTAAAATCACACACCGCGATTGCTAACATTAGGGGTATTCATGATCATTAATTTAACATGTTAAAGTGTGTTAAATGACGAAATATATCCTTTTCTTTTACACGTAATAACATTATAACATTTAGCATGGTTGAGACCTTGTCAAATGGAGAATGACGTCATGCACCAGACCAGCTGAGCTCCACGCCATTATGTCTCTTGTTAACATTTTATTTATAGGTAAAAATGATGAAGAGCTTATTTATTTGTGATATTTTATTAAATTTATTTAATAAATACAATTATTTTTTCCTTATTGATACATTAATAATGAACTGAATTGAGAACTC
>NW_027106548.1:602619-623932 GCF_000696795.3 Halyomorpha halys
GCTCGTCTAGCTTTAATGTTTTGTTTAGAAAAATTATAATATATCACTGTTTTGTCTGGGGTCGCACAAGGTTGGAAAGTGCCGTTTTGTCAAAAACCTCTAAATTGTTTAGATCTTCTGTAATTCCTATGATATTCAACGTGCTAAACTCAATAGAATGAATATTTTTTTTTTTTTTTAATTTTGATAATATTTTTAGGTGTAAAAATATAAATCTTAATTTCTCGATCATTAAAATCATTTTTACCTATATATAAAATGTTAACAACAGACAAAATAGTGTACAACTTAGCTAGACTGTGGCATAAGGTCATTCTCCATTTAGCAGACCTACTAACAGACTCCCAACCATTTTAGGTGTTAAATCATTTTAGCATGATAAAAGAAGGAAATATTTCTCCATTTGAGACACTTTAACATGTTAAACTAAATATTATGAATACTCTTAATGGTAGTAATCACGAATTTTCTAGTTTTTTTTTTTTAACTTATCCTTCATTCCATTAATATTTTTATCTATTACTTTATTAAAGTTCTAAAAAGGTCGAAAACAAAAACAACACGAACACGAGCAACTAACCAATCAAAATGACACAGTTATTCTGTCACGTGAGCTCATTCTCCATTTAGCAGAGCCGCTAACAGACCCTCAACCATGTTAAATATTGTATCATTTTAACATGCTAAAAGAAGAAAATATTTCTCCATTTATCACAACTTTTTCCGTTTCACACCTCTAAAATGTTAGACTAAAGATAATGAATACCCTTATTTAATAAATACCGCCCTTTAAGGGCAGACATAGCGTGCCAATCGAAAGGACTGCCTCCTAGTCGCCCCTTACTTCGAGAGGTATCGAACCCTTGATAGTATCGATACTATCCACTGAGCCAAAAACAATACAGAGATGGAGAAGTTAAAACACTTGAAGAGATCTACAAATAGCCGAGGTCCATTAGGTCATTGAATATAACCAGAAACCCAAACCCGAGCGATCCAGTCACAGTCTCCGATATCCCGATATATTTTGGTCTACGTTGTAGGTCATCTTGAGAGCAAAGTAAACATGATATGAGAATAATTAAACGTAATTACGATACAAAAATAATAAAATGTATTGGGGATAGGTAAACTAGAAATATTAGGAACCTGAAATATAATATTTCTATGAATATTGGAGATAGGTAAACTGGAAATATTACAAATTAAAATATAATACCTCTATGAATATTTGGGATAGGTAAACTGGAAATATTACAAAACTAAAATATAATACTTCTATAGGGCCGCCCATAGTTCAATGGTTAAGACACAGTCTTAGCAATTTGATGTCTATTGGCGGTGCCGGTTCGAATCCGGCCTGGGACGTTGACTTTTTTCATTGAGCGGCGGTCCCACAAAATGAAGAACTTTGACCCCCAACCATGGTTAGGCAGTATAGGACTCCAGTGGGAGTCTTGGCCAAAAAAAAAAAATAACAAAAAATAAATAAATACTTCTATGAATATTGGGGATAGGTAAACTGGAAATATTACAAAACTAAAATATAATACTTCTATGAATATGGCCCGAGTGGGCTGTCAAAGTAGAAAAACTATTTATTAGTAACTGCATGAGGCAACTTTCACTTACTAACTTACTGCACTCACACACTAAATTTTGAGCAGATTAGTCGGCTCGTGATCAACTTATTGCAATTTTATGTGATTTTAGAAAAAAATCTAATACGAGAAAGGAGGAACATTTTTAATAAAATATTTTTATTTTTCTGTTACTATAAAAATATATATTCAGGATTCTTAAATTGGAAATGACGAATATTAATTTTTTTTTCCTTCCAAGAATAAAACAGTATAACAAAATATAACCAAGTCGTAAAAATACCCTTGGAATCTGGAAACGTCGGGTGATCTCGGCTTTGTCCCGATCCGAACCTCTATCTATTTTTCCATTTTCTCCCTTAGTTATTCATATATTTTTTAAATATAATATAATTATAATTTAATTTAAATATAATACAACTCAATCATAGATATTTTAAATAACCCAATAAATAAAATGAACAATTTGATTTGAGTTATTCCTTAATTATACATGGCACCATAAATTCAACAAAGAAATTACAGCACGATTCATTGGTTGATTTATTTGTTTTAAATATTTATCTTTGCTTTTTCTTTACTTCCTTTCAGTTATTGAGGAAGAAAAAAAAAACTATATTTGATAAACGATTTCACTATCAAGTGTTACATGAAAAAATGATCTTTGACCAAGCTATCTCTTTTGCAAGGTTATAAAGGACATAATGCATCTCCAAGAAAGGAAATGACCTCATGCCTACTGAAATATATAAAATCCTATCCTCAACAACTAGCCCCTTTTATTATCTCAACACTTTATTACTTCAGTCAGAAACAACAGTTAACTTCGCACGCAACGTTTCCATCATTAAAAAAAAAAAGTGTATATCATTGATCGAAACATCACAAAGATAAAAAATGATAAATGTTTACAGATTTTCAATCATTACACGGCTGACAAAAAATGAAAAATGACATTTGTCACGCTTCCTTTTTTTTTTACTTCACTTTTCTATATATATGGAATATATAGTAAGAGAAAGTTGCCATCGTGAAAATTTCGATTTCGACAGAAATACATGTTGTCCAAAAAACAGTCTCGCAAAATGGACTGTTTGTTGTGAACAACCTAGCTCAAAAAAAGTCGTAAGAAATTTGAATTACGTATTGAAGGCAGATATGTTAGTCTGGGAGGTGACAGCGACCTGTTCGCTAAAATCGACCAACGTTGATTGTCCGTATGTTATACATAAAAGGAAGAAGGGTGTGCAGAGTGGTCAATATAACTCAAATAGTAATAAAACTATTAAATGTTAGCCAACGTTTGCAGCAGGGCTTACTGGATGGAGGTTAACACAGAAATCTCCATTCAGTAAACCTTGATGAAGCCCAGCAAAATGGGGCGAAACGTTGCTTTATAAAGAATAGTTTACTTACTATTCCAGTTTCTTTAACCACACCCTGACCATCTTCCTTAAGTAGAAAATACTTTCACCATTTAGCATGAAATTATATCACATTAGCACTATAATATTACAAAATTATCTTTTCATAAACCTCTTTGGCCTCAGATTATATTGTTCGCTTGTAATATCAATATCAGTAGTATATGATTGCAAATCTCGATTTCAAATAATCGACAAAACTCGTGTTAAATATAAGATCTCGATACATCTTAGATTCCATTATACAACCGATTGATTGATTTTTTTCACTCACAATCATTGTTATATATGGTTTGTTTTTTCTATTCAGCATCCATGTCACGGAGTAAAAAAGAAAAAGTACTAAAGAAATAAAAATTAGAACACAGATCGTTTTTTATAACCTCAAGTAATATTTATGCCAAATTTGAAGAAAATCGAACAACGCGTTTGGTCGTTACTGTGAGAAAAAAATTTATGAAATGAGCCATTAAAATTATCACCAACTTAGATTGAAATAAAAATCACTATACATCTAAAAATAGAATAACGTGTTGAGTTGCAATCGCGTCACACCCGACTGACGGACATATAAAATGATTTGAGCAATGTTAACGCGGAGGCCCTTCACATCCAATTCCTTTTATAGTAGTATTCTCACAGAATGAACCATTCAAACCACAGCTAAGTATATTATTGCTACACCTTAAAGTACCAACGGTAGATAAAGGTCAGAATCTAATCATATTTATGTATTATCAAATGCGTAATGTAACTTCGATCGGAAAAAAAAAATGTGCAGTGGGAAGCAATGATTAGTCTGCAACCGGTCAAAAAGTGAGGCGGTCCCCAAAAAAAAAATTTAATGTAATATTTATTCCATGATTAGAAAATGAGGAACATTGGGTAAGCAAAAAAAATGTGAACATTCAAAATTTTAAATGCAAAAGAATTATTCACAAAAATATCGAAAACATACCATTTTTATGGGTTGAAATAGAAGAATCTTCCATTGAAATTTTTGTATTATTTCCAAAATTTTTACTCTATCAACGTTTCGGAGCTGAAAATATTTTTGACATAATTTCATCTATGATATAACAACTATTCTCCTTATTATATATATATATATATTTGAACAGCCCTGATGAAGCCCTGCAAAGTGGGGCGAAACGTCGGAAAATAAATAGTTGTAAACTATTTTTGTTTCTCTTTTGACTGCAACCATCTTCTTATATATTCTCCTTATTAGTTCACATTTAAAACATACAAACATCTATTGTTGTCAGACTTGTTAAAATACAACTTGTTTAAAATAAAGATAATTTTCTTAAACTTCACTCTTAAATTCTTTCTAATCTTTATCAGTTATATAATTACATTAACACTTAAGGTTACGTATGCCTGATGATGGGTTGTATACAGGCAGAGATGGGCAAAAATTATCTATAGTTGAAACTAATAGCTAAAGTTGCCATGGATACAAAATTTATTTATCAATGGTTGATTCATGAATAAGGGTCGTAACCATGGCAACTTTAGCTATTAGTTTCAACTATAGATAATATTTGCCCATCTCTGTATACAGATAATGTGAAATTTTTAAACTAATACAAATATTTCTGGAAGATTTTTTTCCCTTCAACTCATTAATATATTTACAACTAACCATTCCAGTCTTTGAAACTTAATTAAGAAAACATACCAAATTTAAATAATAAAATAAATAGAGCGGTGAAGAATCAAAACAATATAATATTCAGAGTAACCACATGTTTTTTAACATTAAAAAATAAATAAAGCAAGGATGGATATCTAAAGGTTCCTCTTACTGTACTGCGATAGAAGAGAGAAGAAAAAAATTAAAATTAAAAATGAGTATAATTGTTTTCTTATAGAAAAATAATTCTTTCTATAATAGAAAATCCTTGAAAACAAAAAACATACCTATCCTTTGGAAAGAATTTTCAATTCACATACATAAATACATAGCAATGAGGAGAAGATGGTGTATTCTTTATTTACCATTTACTTATTTGTGTTCTTTACTTACCACACCCCAACCATCGTCTCCTCATATATATCACGATCAACTATTAATTAATTCATCTCGCGATAAACATTTTGTAAGTCTCATATTTTTTATACATATAAATACTTAATAAAAAATGTCCATAGTTTTAAGTAAATATAAATATTAAAATGAATAAGACCAATATATATTTTTTAAGGACTAATGATTAATGAAAAATAAATTAAAATTATAAGAAATGATGGGGATAAAAATTTTTTTCTCAGAAAATTAAAATTACCTATGTTATCATAATTAATTCACCAATATATATTTTTCAAGGACTAATGATTAATGAAAAATAAATTAAAGAATATAAGAAATGATGGGGCAAAAAAAAATATTTTTTTTCAGAAAATTAAAATTACCTATGTTATTAAAAGTAATAAATGATTCAGAAAAAGTTCAACACATGACACAATTATATCTTTAAATAATGATGAACAATAAACTTCATGATGAATTAAAACAAAATATATAAAAGAATCAAATTTAATTTCTTAATGAAACAAACCCATCATTCATAAGTAACATAATAAAAATTAATGGAAAAATATATAATAATACTAAATCAATTACTTCAGAGTTATATTATAATTTAAATTTATTAGTTTGTTTTATGAGTATAATGCCATAAATACGTGCAGATTGCTATAAACTTAGTGAATTATTATTATTTAAGTGCGAAATAAATTGGTGGGTTTGAAAAACGACCTACTGACATGTCATAGAAGATGTAAACAGCAGAGCAGATGGTAAAGTGGCAGCATTACCGTGCGTAACTGCGGGGAGGAAGTATGGCTTAAATTAATTTGTTACACAGAGGTGTACTATGGCTCCATCACAAGGTCAACAAGCAGCCACATATTATTTTGGTCTGTCACTATATACAAAGCTTGGGAAGAAAAAATTTATATGTTACACAATTCAGAAAAAGCTAGTATTTTTTTTTGTTTTGTTTTTTCCAAAAATAGAAGAGAGGATAGGGTCGAATGAACAAGTTGAATTGAATTACCTTCTTTTTTCCTCCTGGATTTAACACGCTTTAATCTATGCCTCCGACCCACAGTCGGAGATGGTTCTTTTTTCCTATCATCTGATTCGGTGCAACTAATATCGTGCCAAAAAACACTGCAGCAATCATATCCTGAACATTTAAAAAACCTCATATTTTACTAATGAAAAACTACCAACGTGCTACAGGATGCGGTGCAGATCACGCTTAGTAAATGAAAAAAATATAAAAAGCGCTTGTTAATTAGCCAAAATATTGTGCTAAGCCTCTCTCACCGAGATGTTCTTTAAGCAAAGTGGATGTTAAGACTGAAAGAATGCTCCACACCTTCTGAGATTTCTACAATTTGCGCTCAACCAAGCAGAGAAACACTCCCTACTATGAGATGTATTCTATCTATGTATTTATTTGTCAATTGTCAGGCACAAATGTCAAATAGGAATACCTTTTATTATTTGTTTTAATTCAAATATAGCAATATAATATGAATATACAGGCAATCTAAGCAAAAGAATAAAATGCAATGCATTAATATTTCACAGAAAATTATTTTAAATAGTTTAAAAAAAAAAGTAAATAAATTCACAACAAAAATTATAAATTAAAAACTAAAAAGTCACTGAAATAAAATGTTGATCTAACTGAATTAATTTTAAAAAGTAAATCTTTCCCAATAAATTAAAAATATTAATAAATTAGTTTTTAAGTAAACTAAGTCCAAAAAGAAATCGTTAAACAAAACCAATGGCAGTAATTCAACAGCATTAGATAACAGATAAGAAAATTCAATACGCAATAAATATTAGTCAATTAGTGATTTTACAAAATCCTATCAGTTTAATTAATGATGACAAATATAAAAATAAAAATCTAAACAAAATTCATGTATTTAGGAACCTGAGATTAAAATTAAGTTTCTTTTTAATACATATACATTGTAATCTCGGTAATCCAAACTAATTGCTGCACAGAGATTTTTGGATTACTGAAAAGTTTGAATTACAAAAAGTATTAGAAAAATAGTGTAAACAAATTTAGCAATATAGAATGCACATAATTGTTTTTACATATTTTATTGGGATTTTGACAGTTGGAAGTTATAAAAAATAAAAAAAATAAAATTGTTGTCTTTTATATCATCAGTAATGCTAAGTGATGATTTAATTTGTTAAAACTGTAAGATTGTTTATTTATAAGTGAAAAATAATATAAATTAAAAAAAAATACTATAAGTATGGATTGATTCAAAATGTGATAAAAAAAAAAAATTAATTAACAAACAAAATTTATATCATACATATTTCTACTATTAATTAAATTAGTTTTACAAAATAAAATGATTCATACAATAAATATTATAATTTTCTAATGTCAATAAAATATATTACAAGAAAACTTTCGTAGGAATTAAATTGCCCAATACCGAAACTGTAAAAATTTCCACAGTGATCACAATAACTTGACTATAGATTAGGAGGTTAAAAATGTCCTTTATACATATGCACTTTTATTTGAAAACAAAAATTTGATTGCTCTATCTTAAAAAAAAAAAAAATGTTATGGCAGTTCAGATTATCAAAATTTCACAGTATATCTATTTATATATACTTGTAAAATAAACAAAATTTCACTTAACCTGTGATATCTTATAAGTCTGAAAAAATCAAAATTATACTTTTTAAACTACAAAAACACTAAATTAAATAATAAAAAAAATCGCTCGAGACATCTTGCTTTTTTTTTTTTTTTAGTACGAATATAAATTTTTCTTACTTCGAGAAGTCATTCAAGTTGTTTCTAGAATGATGGATTCATTATTTATATGTTGAACGGTATAAAATTTGTTTCCCGACTTACATTATTACAACTACAGTGTTATGTTCATTTATATTTGAAGGAACTAACAACAAAATTCACATTATTCACTTCAGTAAATTTTATAGTTAACATAAACATCTAATTTCAATAAAAACATGTTTTTAAACTTGCATTTTGTTTTTGTAATGTAATAACAATACATTCAGAAAAAAAAATGCAAGTTGAAGACCTTTATTAGAGTTTTTCATGTTTACTATAAGATTTTCTAAAGTGAATAACATGAGTTTTGTAATTAGACCATTCAATTATAAATGAACATAACACTGTTGCTTAAGTTGTAATACCTTCAATATAAATATTTATAACGTTTTTATACGATAAAATATGCCATAAAAATGGGGATCATGAGTTTAATTTTCACAAATTATTATTGCATTCATAATTTAGTTCTTGCGTATATTTCAAGAGATAAAAATAAATAACAATTACTCACATTTTATTTCCCGAGATCTTCTTCTGGGTGATGAATTTTTGTCCCTAAAAGCAAGACACATAACATAAATTAAGCAATTCTATTTTATCATAATTAATAACTAATAATATAAAATAGTTTAAAATTCAAAAAAAGTATAAAAATAAGACTATTTGTCAGATATATAATGCATCCAGTATGGAAAGCATAATTTATTATATTAATATAAAATGTTTTTGTGGATCTTGAGGATCAGTTAATAAGATAACCATATTAAAGTGACATTTTGTAACTTAATTATTTGCATAGTCAGGCTTCACAATGAAAAAAAACAGTTTTTTAGACCAAAGAATTTCTTCAACTAATTATTAAAAAAACTAAAACGTATGCAGTATATAATTTAAGATTTATAACTATAAATAAAATAAGGTTGCAATGTAAATGTGGGTCAGTTAATTAAAAACACGAAATATAAATAGACAAAATACAAAACAGAAATAACAGACTGACTACCTGCTAGCAAGAACTGTTATGTGTTGGAAAAAACAAAATAACCTTCCTCCATTTTACCCCTATTTAGTTGCATCAACAGCAATGTAGAACACACTGTAATAAGCAATTGTAAATAATGTTTATAGTCATTAATCTTGAATTATACTATGTACATGTAGTTTTTAAATAATTAATTGAAGAAATTCTTTGTTCTGTTTTTCGTTGTCTTACTGACTGATCCTCAACATCGACAAGAATATGAATCATTAAAAGTAAAGAAAAATGTATCGAAAAAGAAAAACATATCAATATTACATATTACTATAATGATTATAATTTAAGTAAGTTTGAATAAATAATTTATAAATTGATTCTATCACTAAATCGGTGATAAAAATTGTAACTAACCAAGGCACTACTCAGAAAAATCTCCTTATGTGAGCAGGATAAATTATTTAAAAAACAAAATATTACTTAATGTTTAGTCAGGAAAATTTTATGTTAAATCTTATAACAGCTATTAAAAAATGTAGTGGCTTAAGCTTAAATTTTAATTTTTCAAACTAATAAATCTTAGAATTATAAATAATGATTTATATCCTCTATAAATGGTTTTGTATGATATATTATGTATTATTCATTATATATAATAAGTCCTTTATGTTACTTTTTTATATAGTTTATGATATACAATTCTATTTTTTTATTGGTTATATTTTTAAGTTCTATTAATTTATGTCTACTTTTTTCTTATTGTGCTATATCTAATACTGTTTCTCTATTTGAAATGAAGAACTAAGAAAGTTAAAATTGCTATTTTTTCTAAAGGACAATTATTAAGTCCATAGTTGCTGAAAGCCTAAAATTTAATTCATTATATTTTCCTTATTTTTTCCATTGTTCGTCAACTGATTGATTCATAATATTATTGTCAAATAATAATCATATTCTCATTATATTACAATAATATGTTACTTAACAATTGTATTATTAATAATAATTTAGAAACAAAATAATTAAATTTCTACAATTAAGCAGATGGATTAGGATAATCTAAGGAATATTAAAATTTCTTTAAAATATAATTATGTAATGTTTCTTTCCAATAAAAATGAATATATTGTAAAATATGTAATATTTTATGAGATAGTGAATATAATATGCAATTACTGGCTGTGTTTCAGAGATATCATAGTTTATAACAAAGGAAACATAATTGAGTTTACATTGTGAAGAGAACCAAATATATTAATTTTAAAAGATCATTTCTTCCATTTTAAAAAAATATATATTATATTATAAAATATATATATTACAATATAGAATACCGTATTCATAATAAAAACAGTTATATCAAACAGCTATTTCATTCTGTGAATAGGACGCGACGAACAATTTAGAGGAAACAGCTACCCCAATGAACAGGAGAAGACATTGTTATGTCGTGATATAAATGATGGGCGTGACCAACTGAGAAATGTGTGGATAATACAGAGGGTCCCAACGGTTTTGCTCATTCTCATGGCTTCAGTTATTTCACAACAATGCAATTTATTATTGAAGAATGTATCTAATTAAATATTAAACCTCTTCTTGAAAAATTTAAATATACAATATTTTTATGAAAATACATTAAAACCATTAAATTATGTATTAACATGAATTGATATATAAAAAAAAAACAATAAACATACATTCAATATAAACAAATTTTCTTCAGGTCCCAAAAAACTAAAACTTTAAGGATAAAATTAAGAAATAAATAAATGACAGGTTATATAATTCCTTAATTAATTATGGAAGAAGATAATTTGTTTTTAAATTTGGCATAGAAGCACTGCGGCCAATATGGTCTATGGGAGATGATAACTGACCCTATGAACTTTTTCTTCAACCTTAAATAAACTTTTAACTCTAGAAATTTAACTATTATTGTTTTCGGCAACTGCAATAAACATGTGACCATAGTTACATGAAAATTAAAAATTTTTCATGTATAAAATGCCTATCTACAATTTTTTTATTAAACTAAAAGTTCCATACAAATAAATTAGACTGATCTATAAACACTATAAAGAACATAAAAAAACAGTGATAGTTCTCCAAACATTATCAGTAAAACTACATAACAAGAATAGAAGTGCTACAGTAAAACAAATTGAAAAACAGTTTGCAAAGTCTTGTTATTCTTCTTTTCTCTTTGGAATATTGTTTCTTCACCATTATCCTAACAATAGAACTTTTTCCAAACAATCTATTTCTCCTTTCCCATAATAGTGAACAATTTTCAATCTCTATTTCTCAGAGTACTTTCTTAGAATTTTTCCACACTTTCATGTAACCAAAGATCATCGTAACAAGAGTGTGATTTCAAATAAATTTTATGTAATTTATTTTATTTCTTTTATTTATTATATAACTTTTGATTGATTTCTTAATAGCTGGCAACTACCAACACAAATAAACACACAGCAATGAAATATTTCAGTGGAGCTTCATGTATTTATTTTATAAAAAATGGAATGAAAATTTACACCAAAACAGAAATTCTTTATTTAAGTGTGAATGGCTACCCAATTGTGTTGAGTTGTTAATTAACACATCATATCGATCAATTTATAGAATATTTATAATTCACAGAAAAAAAGACAATATTTTTAAAAAAATAAATAATAGATAAAGTTAGATAGAAAAATAGAGAGGAAAAAATAAAATTAAAATTTGACGTTTTTTCTCATGGATATCAGAAAGTGGAATAGAGGTTTAATAAAAGTGATTAAGGAAGTTTAATACCAAATGAGCGATATAAAAAATAAAAAAATGTAGACCTATTGTCGAACAAAGAATCTGATTCTCCAACAATTTAAATTTTTTTAAATGAGGAGAAGATGGTTGGGGGCACGGTCATTGAAAAACACCAATAAGCACAAACTTATTTATTAATGCCAGCGTAATGGCTAGAATTTCAGGTCTTCATCAGGGCTAAAAATAAAAACAGGATAACAACTGAATAAGTGAATAAAATGATACATAGGATAATTAGACAATAACTGACAATATAGATACATAAATAGTGTTAAGAGAAAATGTATAGTCTAAGTATTATAAGAAAATAAGCCTATATGTGAATAAATAATATTAAAATTAAGAAAGAAGTTAAAACAAAAAATAATAAAATACATACAGAAAGCTAGTAAATAAATATATATAGTAAACAAAATGAAAATAATTTAATGAAAAAAAGTGAGAAAGAAAATATATTTAATCAATGAAAAATATAAATAAATCTTATTATTATCATATTTACTAATTCTCCTTTTTGCTTGTATAACTTTATACTTTATTTCTTACTTTTTTAAATAACTTCATTTTGTAAATATATTTACTTACTAGCTACTCATGAGTATTTAATTTTTTTTTTCTTTCCCCTTAATTAATTTTAATATTATTTATTCTCAAATAGCCTTTATCTTCTTATAATACTTAGACTATAAATTTTCTTTAAACACTATTTATGTATCTATATTATCTAATTATTCTGTATACCCTTTTATTCATTAAGGTTATTATCATGTTTTTATTTTTAGCCCTGATGAAGACCTGAAATTCTGGCGATTACGCTGACAATAATAAATAAGTGTTTACTTATTGATATTTTTCAATGAGCGCAGCCCTGATCTATCTTCTCCTCATTTATATACATCCACAGTCAACTATAAACTCATCATTTTTAACTTTTTTAGTTGTACCTTTATTCTACAACCGCTGTGATGAGTTCAGTCAAAACAGATTTTGAAACTTCAAATAACAACTTACAATAGAGGTGCTTTGTGAATGTTTCAATACTTACTTGTTTCAATACTATGAAATTATATTAAAAAAAAAGAACTAAGTAAACTAAAAGAATATAAATATAAATGAATACAATAATAATTAATAAAATGTACGTTAATGAGTAATAGACACTCCAGCTGTATATTTCCATTTCTATCGCTCATTAATTTATCAGTCATTGTTAGTAATTATTATTATATTTATTAATATTTATATTTTTAATGATGATCCGATCTAGATGGGGTCCAAGTAATTCAAATACTACATAAACTATTTATTGTGAGCTAACATTTCACCCCACTTTACAGAGCTTCTTCATGGCTAAAAAAGATACAAACCACTAAAATAATGTAACAGAGTAAGAGAATGGATTACATAAAATAAAAGAAAACTAAGATAGGGCTAAAAATGATTTACATTGTGTAAAAATAAACATATAAAATTAAAGAAAATAAATTTACTTTGTTCATTTGTATATAAATTTTTATATATTTTAAGCCATTTTTAGCCATACTTTAGTTTACTTTTATTTCACTTTAACTATTCTCTTACTTTGCCAAATTATTTTAGTTGTTAGTATCTTTTTTAGCACTGAAGATGTTCTGCAAAGTAGGATGAAACTTTGACCGACAATAAATAGTTTATTCACTATTTGAGTTATTTTTACCACACCTGGACTGTATTCCTTTTATATTATAAATATAGTCAATCAACGATCTTCCATTATATTTTTTTAGTTTATTTTTTTTTTTATAAACAAAAACAACTTTCTATGTATATTTTTATAGTCTTATCATGTTTTACATTATCCAAAGTGGGACGAAATATTGGTAACTAATAAATAGTTTTATCTTTTTTTCAAGTGCACCTTTTTTGACTGACACTCAGATTACAGATTACATATGGTCAACCAATCATCTTCCATTATACTTTTCTAGTTTACTTTTTTTTTTTTTTTTTTTTTATAAAAAACGTTTTATGTATAATCTTATCATGTTTTACATTATCCAAAGTGGGATAAAATATTGGTTACTAATAAATGTTTTTTTCTGCTTTATGTAGAGAAATATCTCTACAACCTTTAATGGTATGACTGTCGAACTATAGGACAGAGATACCAAAGGTTGAATTTGGCCAAATTAAAAAAAACAAAAATTAAAAATCATATTGAAACAAAAAACTCCTAAAATTTACTTACTCATTTAAACCAAGGAGTAAATTTTCTTTTACAGTCCTGAGCAAAGCATGCGATTCGGAATTTGTTAGGCATTTTGTCGACTGCCCGTTAATGGAAGTTATAAAGTCCCCCTCTCGTACTCCCTTCGATTCTGCTTTGCTACCGGGGTTAACCTGTAACATCAAAACATGACTAAATTAATATCTAGTAATACAACAACAAAAAAAACTTACTCAGAAAGAAATAATTCATTTGAAATTATTAATAAAAAATTTTCAAAATGAGAGATGCTATAATGATCATGTAATGAAGCATGGAAATGTAAAGTAAAAATTATTAAGTGTAAAAATAATTTTTTTTTTTTAACTTTAAGAAAATAATATATTCTGCTACATTCAAAGGCCATGGCGATGAGTATTATGATGAAGCTGGGGACAACCTTTTTCTAGTAACTAGATGCACAAAGACGCCTGGAGGCATCATTTAGTTTTTCTCAAATCGTAATACCAGAATTGTTTACTTAATTTTCCCATAATTCTGGGACTTAATTTTACCATCCAGAATTTTATTGTAAGATTTAAAAATCATGTATCAAAGGGTTAAAAAAAAAAGTTGAATAAATATTAATAGTAAAAAATAAAATAGATAATAATAATCATAGAATATGTAAAACAAAATAAACATAAGTACATTAATGAGTTAAATAATATCAAAATAAGTAAATAACTAAGGTAAACAAATTTAAAATTAAGTAAGACTAATAAATCAACTTGAGCCTACAAAATTAAATTTATATTAATAAAAAAATCAAAGAAACATAAGGAACCGGATTATTGAAATATCAAGTCCATAAATAATATGCAGTATTAATATAATAAAAATATTAAAGTTGTATCAACAAAGAATTTAACCCACTTTTGCAATAAGGTACCAGCCAACATATTACTTTCTTGTCTTTTATAAGCTATATTGGTAATTTTTTTCATTTCACAACAAAACCCAAACCCAAAGCCAAAGCTCGATCTACATTTAAAAGTGATATTATATATTATCATTGACTCACAAGGCTGCAACTGTCAGCCTTTGCAGCAATGGGCCGACAAATTCAAACGAAGTTTTGGAGGGAAGATGATTTCTGTACAGGCTTCTAATAAAGGACATTACTATGGCTCTGTAATGGATATATTCACAGGTAGGAATCTTGGGGAATGAGCGGGCCAACTTCGCCAAAGAAGGATCCCAGATGCCTATGCCTTACGCATCCACTAGTTTTTCTGCAGCTATAAGTCTCATCAATGTGTGACTGAGAAATAAGCAGCAGCAAATTTATCAGGAGCCTGCAGAAGAGAAGCAGTGGAATGCCCTCATCAATCCAAGTGACCGCGTACCCATTAATCAGTCAAGTTTAAAACAAAAAAAGTAAATATAAAATTCAAAATGAAAAATTAAGTTGAAATTGTGGGCACAATGTCAAAGTATAACTTTTTTTTTTTATTTTGTTCAAATTTCAATTTAAGTTAATTGAGCATTTTGTATTTTTAGTTAGTCACATAGTTAGGTCTTTTTGGCATCTCAAAAAGAGTAGAAAACCAATTTAAAATTTTAAAAATTCAAGATAGCAAAATTGGCAGACACGCAACTTCGGTTTTGTACTGACAAAATTAAATTATCTAGGATGTAGACTGATTTTCAATTTATGTTTTGACAAGTGTTGATTAATATAATATGTTAAAAATAATATTGGAGGAAGATAGTCCGGGTGGCGGTCAATAAAGGTGTCAAAATAGTAAAAGAAAACTATTTATTATTCACCAATTTTTGCAGGGTTTCATCAGGGCTGATAAGTTACAACTGAACGAAGGTAACAGAACATCATTCTTATCAGCCCTGCAAAGTGGGGCGCAACGTTGGTTAACAATAAATAGTTTTCTTTTAATATTTTGATACCTTTATTGACTGCCAGTCGGACTACTTCCTACAATCTACTTCATATAGTCAACTATCTTCTTCCAATATGTTAAAAATACTAATAAATAAGAAATACATTTATTTATAAAATAAATATTAAATAATATAATTATAAGTTATTTTAATAACAGACAGCTGGTTTGTCAAAAAATAATAATTATGTCAACTTCATTGATTAATCAACACAAAAATAGTTCATCAAAAACAAAAATTAGGTATAAATAAATAAATCTTAATGAAAATAAAGATTGATGAGGTAATATTTTAATACAATTTATATTTTGACTATTGTTAAGGTAACCAAAGCTGTCACCTGTCAGGACTTATTATAATCGGCTGATCGAAACAGCAAATTATAATAAATACTGTTAAATTAGATGGAATCAGATGTTAAGTTTGGTCATAGCAAAAATAATACATAAATAAATTATTAATATATGAATTTAAAAAATCATTACAAGTTAAACAATAATATTATTTGAAACATAATTGTATTATTGTAAGATGTAAACATAAAAAACTATTTATATTTTATAGGTTTATTGTTAAAAGGTGAGAGTATTAAGTATACATGCTAGTATGCTAATGCAAACAATTCCTTAAAATTAATAAATTTAAAAAAAAATGTAAATGATTAATAACATCACATTTGTTCATACACTGTGTATTATTAATCATTTATATCACAAATGTGATGTTTGAACTATTATCATTACATGATACAATATATTAGACTTGGGCATAGTGGCCCGCAACTCTTTTAGTAATTATTGTCAGGCAGTGAAATTAAAAATTAAGGTATGATAATTTAGCATGATAATAATTTTATAATTGTTGATGAAAAGATTGTAATTAAAGCTTGATAATGGCCAAAATGTTGGAGGCGTAAAATAAATTAATAAAGAATGTCGAGGCTAAATGGATCTAACATATTATAATTGGAAAACATTAACTTGCTATTTTGTAATTTCAATTTATTCAAATTTAAACTTAAATTAATGCTAATTTCATGATTATTAACTAATGTTTTTTTTAAACGATTTTATGATTATTATATTAATATTTTAATAAAAAATTTCATATTACATCAATTATCGGAAATTCAAATTGAGTAAATAATATTAGCAAGATATTAAATCCTTGAAAAAATAAATAATAATATTGAGTAAAATGTGAAATAAATTAATAAAAAATGCTGAAGCTAAACGAACTTAATTTATAGTTATTGATGATTATTAACTAAATATTTTATGATTTTAAGTTATATACATTTATTTTAAAATTGATTTTAATTTCATGATAATTAACTTAATTTGTTATGATTTTATGATTGTTATATTAATATTTTAATCCAAAATTACATGTTAAATCAATTATCAAAATTCAAATTGACATAAAGATAGCAGCTTGAAATTAAATTCCCTTAGAAATGAATTTTAACAAAAAAAAAATAATAATAGACAATCCTGAGAGGATCTAATTTATAATAATTGATGATCATTTAATAAATATTTTATCATTATAATTTATACAAATTTATATTTAAATTAATTTTAATTTATAAGATTATCACATTAATATTTTAATTACAAATTTAAGATTAACTTAATGATAGCAGCTAGAAATTAAATTCCTGAAAAATGAATTTAAATAAAAAATAATAGACGGTGGGCTTATTAATAAAAGTACTTCCAAAATTTAATATTAAAAAAACCCTGTAAGATAAGCTCTAAGAAGAGACAAGTCTAAATATAACACCATGAAGGTGTCCATTTTGTAAACAATAGAATAAGAAATAAACAAGAGATCTCACTAACAGGGTAAACCCTCCTCGAAGACAGGTAGCTACCGTTGGTACAAAACTTAAGCATGTTCCCCTCTAGATAGCTCACAATGCAACTGAACATGTACAACAACTAGAAGAAAACAATACAACCCTCTAATTAGTATGCTATGGCCATCTGGTACTGAGGTCCGCCCCTTTCCTCTCTTGTTCTGGCTCAGTATCAGTTCCTTCTTATCAAACATGTCAAAGCAATAATAGGCGAACAGTTCGATTATTGTTCAGTATAATAATAATAATCACATCAGAACATGAAAAATATAGAATATGCTAATAACGTTAAGATATAAAATAAAATTAGTGGATAGATAAATCTTATTGATAACAAAATTATCATTTCAATAAAATAAACTATAATGTTTTAGTTATTTATTCATTTTTTTTTTTTATTGGGATTCATTTTTAACTATAAAGTATCAATTAAAATCATTGACGAAATAATCATTTTGATAATTAAGCACACATTATTAAAATTATATAATAATCAAAAATGAAAACTTATTTATTTGTGCCAACATTTCAACCTGAATTTCAGGCCTTCACCAGGGCTGAAAAAACAAAACGAGATAACAACCTTAATAAACAATATGAGATAACAACCTTAATAAACAATATGAGATAACAACCTTAATGTAGAGAAACATAAAAATAAAAATAAAATAATAAACTTGGAAATATAAAATAACAATAAATTAAGTAGATAGTAGTTGATTGAAGATAACATATAATATTGTAGCAGTAAGAATTATACAAACTAAATGTATTTTATACTTAATTTACATATCTTATTATGTTAAGTCCATTACTCATCAGTTACATTTTCTTCAATACATTCATTATGTTTATTTCTTTATTTTATCATTTATTTTGTATAATTCTTACCCCAACAATATTATATTTTATCTTCAATAAACTACTATCTACTTAATTTATTGTTATATCAATTTCCAAGTTTGTTTATTATCATTTTCTTTTTCTTTTTTTTTTTTTTTTAAATGTTTCTCTGAATTAAGGTTGCTATCTCGTTTTCTTTTTTCAGCCTAGATGAAGCCCTGAAATATCCAAATAAGTTTTGTTTATTTGTGTATTTTTGCTGACCACATCGCCAACATCTTCTTTTCATATTAATCTACAGACTAATATATATATATATATATACTTGTTTGAATATATATATATTTTTTATTTATAACAGTTTCCTTAAAAAAAAAAAAAAAAAATGAAAGAAGTTACAACCCAAATAATGTTTTTCTGAAGATTAAAAATAAGATTTATAAGTCCCAAGAAAAAATTATGAAAAAAATATGTAATTTTAATATGACTAGGAAGAAGAGGAAAAATCTTGAAAAGGGCCAAAACACTGTAAAAGTTTATACATAGAATATATTAGAGAATAAACTATATATATTGAGTCACAAGACGAGTTAAAAAAAAAATTAAAATTTATTCATAATTTGTTACAATTTTATAAAAGAAATTACTAACTAATACAAAAATCAATATCCTATTCAAGTTTGCTTTTTAAAATAGAGTTCATATCTGAATAAAAAAAATCTTATGTCAGGAGGAGATAAAATTTAAAAATAATTATAATTTATTCAAAGTTGGTTAAAACTTTATGAAATAAGAATAATTGACTAAAAATTAACATTCCATTAAAGTTTATTTTCTTCAAATAGAGGTTATTTATTCTATAATCATATCAGTTTATGTAATTAATTTCCATAGTAAAGAAAACACAACAAATTGTTATTCATGGATAGCATTTTGATTTATCTTTAAAGCAAAAAATACTGTAGATATACAATGAATACTAAAAATAAAATTATGGATTTATGAAAAAATAAATAATGAATTACATAAATATTTTTAAAAATTATATTTTTTTAATATTAAATTTTAAATATATTGATTTATCAAGTTTTTAAATCAAATTAAAAATGATTTAAATAGCAAATCATAATTTACTATAGGTCAGGAATTTTAAAAAAAGAATATTAATTTTTTAATACTGGAAAAATGAGTTAAATATATTTAATTTCAATTGTATCATTTAATAAAGTCAAAATGAATATTTTTGGTATTAAATAATAAATACAAATAAGTTTAGGAAAATATTAAATCCATAAAAAAAACAAATTAAATTGTCTAATTAAATTTCAAAATAAAATTTTGAAGGTCTAATATAATAAAATATAAATAATAAAAAAAGGTATGGTCCCTAAATGTTTTTGATATAAACATAATTTATATAAGTTGATATAAACATAATATAGCACAGTTTATATTTTTTAAAAAAAGGAGAGAAAAACAATACCTTCTTTAGCTAGTCACCTCTCATAAGGAAAATAATTTAAATAATTCATTTTTAAAATAAAAACTAATTAATTATAAATAAATTTAATTAGTTAATTTTTATATTGGGATTAATTTTAACGACAAAATACAAAAAAAAAAAGTTAATTGATTTCAGTAAATTTAAGTCAGTCAAAACCCAAAACTAACTAAATATTTTAGATGATTAAATTTATGGTCAAACTAAAAGAAATAACTAAGGTTGAACTAATAATATTTAAAAAAATTAAAAGAAATTTGTGTATTATTAAGGAATATAGAAATTTTGATTTTAAAATACAGAAATTATAATTTTAAATATTGCTATATTTCAAACAGTATTTTATATTTAATATTCTACAATTGTAAGCAAAAAGGAATAAAGATAAATGCAATGAAGATTAATAATTGATAAAGAATAGAGATCATAAATATTAACTTTATTTATTAGATCAATGTTTTAAAGAATAGGAATAAATATTTAATGTTTACGATTTGTTATATTTGTTGCATATATTTATAATTTATTTGACATTTCGGGACACTTTATTTTATTTATTTTTCAACTTTTTGCAAAAAACAGAAACAAACAAATACTGTCCACTTTCATAGAATTTAATAATTTTATAAAACTGAAAGAATGGGAGCAATGGAATAATTATAAATTAAATTAAAATTATATATATAATAATAATATATGAGTGTAATTATTTAATTATCAATAGGTTCTAAATATTTGTCTTGCTTAATTAAAAATGTACCTACCAAATATCTGTGAGACTCTTTCTCTATATGCCTGACCAGGTGATCACGAAACCGCCTCACTGAATAGTGCAAATGAACATGCGCTTCGGATATATTCACAACACGAACCATTTTACAAAAAAAAAATTTAAACAACTAACAAAAAAAGTAAATAACAAATAATAAAATTTGGTAAAATTATAGGAACATTTAAACCGAATTATTAGATAGTACTATAATAATATTAGCGGAATACTCTAAGATATACTACAAGAGCGGGATAGGGACTAGTGCTCCTGGGGAGCAGGAGGAGGGTACTGGGTTTAAGTGTGACCAGATTGCCAAGGAGTTCCTACAGGAGCCACATTCCTGGATGTACCATGGACAATAGCATTGAGGTGTGAACAGTGAGGAGGCAAACCTCCAGTCCCCCCTACCACCTTTATTCTTTATTTACTCTGAGTCTTTTTAGAATAATAAAACAATCTAATGTGAGCTTTAGTGTCTTAGTAAAGTAAAACATCTCTAATAATAAAACAAT
>NW_027106548.1:625607-636801 GCF_000696795.3 Halyomorpha halys
GGTTCAAACGCATTTGGGGAAATAGGATTGGTAATATAGGCTTATTATATACCATTGGAAAGCCAAAGATTTTAGAAAAATATAATATATAATATATAAAGCGGTACAAAGACCCATCTTAACCCGATATTGAGCTTTACTAGTTCAACCAAAATATAAAAAAATACAAGTATTCAAAATAAATGTTTCAGAATCGTTAATAACTATCCATATACCTATAATATCTAAAATGCACACTGAATTAAATACATACATCGTACAAGATTACATTACATTATGTATACAAACACACATAATTTCTTCCAGTCTTACCCCAACTTATTAAACCCTCTAATCACAGAAGTAAGAAACTACAACACATACTAAAACTACAACCCATAGATATAAACACAAAAGAACTAAAAATATATTTATGTAAACATAAATCAATGATATGTATTTCATCATGTTACCCAATAGTTTGTATTTTTTTCTATCCAATGTAAAATAAATATGTTTGTAAAATGTAAATTATATCAGGAGAATTGTATTTTATAAGGGGTTATCCCAAAACAATGTAGTAAATAATGTGAATTATATATTTATGCAATAAAAATATGTTTAAAAAACAGATATGAAGACACAATGAATAATTTTCAAATACAAAAAATATATATATGATGAAATTATCACGTTATTATAATCTGCACACTGTATCCATCTAACGTTACCAAAATAGTCACGAAAATATTTTTTTAAAAAAGTTACATTATTGCAGGAAGATAATTTTTATCTTCAAATCAATAGTTAAACTGTTAAATCGGAAAAATAAAAATAAAAAAACAAAATATCTCTACCCTAGGGTAGCCTAGCCTTACTCATCTCGTCTTTAAAACAAATACTTAAGGGAGCATGTTGTTCGATGATGTACATGTCAAGGGATCCATAACACCAATAATATTATATCCCAACCCACGCCGGTTTAGGAAAGAGGCAACTTAACTTCGAAAATTAGTTAGTTAAATCGGGCAACATTGAAAAGTAGCTAAAATTGCAAAAAGGAGTTAATTGGAGAATTACATCAAATTTAGTGTAATTAAATTACAAAAATATTATTCTAATATATAAAATAATTTATACATTATATAATGGGGTGTAGATAGTTAACCGTAGATTAATGATTGGAGAAGTTTGTCGGGAGATGCGGTCAGCAAAGAACAACATAAATAAACAAAACATATTTATTTATTTTATGCCGACGTTTCGACCTAAGTTTCAGGTCTTCATCAGGGCTGATTTCATCTGTCACTGTTTTCAATCTACTACCATACAATTCCACGATTATCAATCAATAAAAATTTTGTACTATTCAATTATCAGTTATCAATTTTTTATCATTTATGATTTGATTCTATATTTTGTATAATTCTAAATTTGTTTGTATACTATTCCTTTTCAATTGTATGTTGCTCTAAATGTTGTTGTTATCACTTTTGTTCTATAGCCCTGATGAAGACCTGAAACTCAAGTCGAAACGTCGGCATAAAATAAATAAATATGGTTTTGTTTATTTATGTTGTTCTTTGCTGACCGCACCCACCGACAAACTTCTCCAATTATATATTATATATATCAAATAATTTAATAAATAGTTAAATAAAGAGGGAAATAAATGTAAACCGATGGAAGGCATAACAAAATGTCATAGTTATCTTAGATTTGTGGATGGCCATTTGTTTTGGTGGATTTAGCGATAAGAAAGTGTAAAGATTGGTCTATTCCTATTCCTCTTTGTGATTTTGTAACTTCTGCGTGAAATCGATTTTATCTCTTACGACGATAAATCACAACTTGTAATTACAATTATAATTTTTTAAAATGGGTGCTAAAAATATGAAGAATTTTTTTTTTTTTTTATAAAAAACCCGTATATCCACTTATTGAAAGTTATTATTTAAAAATTATATGGGAGCATCTCATGTAAATAAGCTTAATTCTTATTGAAAATGTTGATTTTTAACAACTGTATCATAAGGGAAAATTAAACTAAATTAGGAAAGTTATAGATTTTTAGAGTTTTATTTGTAAATAATAAATTAACTCATCAGAATTATGAAACTTTATATTTAATTTCTTTTTAAAACAATCTTGATCCTTTTCTCTCAACTTTATTCTTGTTTAACATCCGACGTTTCGACCTCTCAGGACATTCTCAAGGATTCCTTATTCTGTCTTCATTCCTTTTTTTTTCTTTAAAATTCATTAATGCCGGCTAATTGCCTTTGTCCCAATAATTTCTTATATTAAATTATTTCCTAAATTTAAAACTTTTATTTACCACTTTTATGTTCATTAACAAACCCCAAACAGAACCTACCTTCAACTGTTGAAGGTATACTGTGAAACGTCGGATGTTAAAAAAGAATAAAGTTGAGAGAAAAGGATCAAGATTGTTTTAAAAAGAAACTAAACCACTCTCAAACAACTATATTAATAAAAAATAAATCTTTATATTTAATTTATTTACTAAGACAAAAATAAAACAAAATGATAATATCAATTAACATAACATGTTAATTAAAATGAGCTGCTAATTATGTAAAATAACAGGCAATGATAATTAATTAATACATTAACAAAGGTAATTAACTCAACTTTAGGTAATTTATTTACACAATTAACACCAACATATATGCAACTTAAACCTGTTTTGATAACAAGAAATCAAAAGAGGAAACAAGAATGGTTTAAATGTGTTACTAGAATATTAATTATATAGGGAGTGGGTTGCTCAATGGTAAGGCATTGATGACAACTCTAAGGACCTGGCTTCGATTATTTTCTGTTTCACTGTAGCAGTGAGTCAGCCCTGTAGGTTCAGAAGCCTCATTGAGTGACTACCCTTAATTAGTTAAAAATGTGGCAGGCAAGCATGATGGTGACCAAATCACCTTCTTGCACAACCGTTGGTATGGATATAGACGAGATAATGCTTCAAGCGATAGTACCGTTATTAATTAATCCAAGTAGCCGCTCACACCGCTCACATATCCTCACGCGTAGGAGTTGGCCAAGTTCCAACCCCGTTCCTTAGGACAAAATCAACAAACAATAACCGATATACTAAATAATCGAGTATTTAATCGGTAGATAGAATTAATTTAACAAAATGAAAGTTTTTATTTCTAAATTAATTGTAACTATTAAAACACTTACTAGACAAACAGTCTAAACTTCCAATTCATTACAAAAGACTGATATACAAAACAATAATCAGGCCAATCTGGGCATATAGAGTTGTGCTTTGGGGCTCCACTAAACCATCAAATTCCTCCAGAATCCAACCCTTACAGTCCAAAATTCTTAATGCTCCTTACCTTGTGACAAATCAATTCATCCATCAGGACCTCAATGTCCCGCATGTTACCGATTTGACCAGAACCAGATATCTATCCTTCCATGATAAACTTCCCAACCACCCAAACCCATAATTTATAACCTGGCTTTTCCTTCATTGCCTGATAATGATAATCCTAGGCGTCTGAAAATAAGATGGCCCCGAGATATTCTCCTCTAGAAATGTTATTGGAGTTATATCAATGGCTGGATTCTCCAGTGTATGACTAGCATCAAATTTACTTGTATATATTTTTATATAGTTGAAAATACCAATAAATTAATAATAAAAACAATTTATAACATTACTATAACTCGTACAACGCATTATCCTATCGGTTTCTGTTATACCTCACCCCCTCCATAGCGCGAATTCCTTCGTGTTTCATCAAAAGACCGACAGAATGAGGATGAGGAGGAGCACGAATTGATCGGAACCACGTCCGCTGGAGGGAACGACTATTCCAGCGGAACGAGTTTATTATATTGAACCAATTCTTAATATTAATTTGAGATGTGCTCTTTCTGCTCAGCATTTATGTCAACTTGTGCTTCTTCTCCAGATCATACCTGAATTTGTTAAATAAAAAAAACAGAAGTTGGTTACTGATTTATATAATGATGGTAATATTTACAATATAATGATATTTACAATATACTAATTTAAAAAACAAAACAAATTGTGATGGGCACGGTGTGAATGAGGTAACTTGTCTTACCGCTCTGATATTGATATTGGTTACTGGTTGGGGTGGGGGGTAATAGTCTGGCATGTGGGCATAGAGGTTCTCTTTGCCAATCCTTAGTGGCTACTTTGAAGTTATCTCCACGTGCTAACATAGGTACGGAGTGTCAAGGTTTATTTCTCGGGAATGGCTAGAAATGAATATTAACTGCTCCAGCCGTGAATCGAACTCACTGCTTTTGAACCGGGGACTCACACTCTAACCGGCTGTCGCTTCCATCACTCTACTTTGAGTTTAAATTAATTCTAGCTTCAGAAAATATATTTTTGTTCGTTCTCTATTCCCTTCTACGACTTTATACTTTACAAATTATATTTGTTAAATCTTTGATGACCCGACGGTAAAAATAAGTCTAAATTACTACTCTTTTTTCTGGAAATATATTTTCAACATGGGAAAAATAAGCTTTCTCTTATTCTGAAATTAATTATCAAATCCTTTCATACTTTATTTATTCTTAAATTTATTCCATTATGCCTAAAACATAAAATCCAATTGGGTTTTGGAGGCGTTTTTTTTTTCATATCTACAATGCTTTCCTACCTTCGGCAATGATAGCCAAAGGATCAGTATATATCTATAAAACATAATTATACTATTTATATAAAAAAATTAGAAAATAAATAAATGCATTACACATTTACTGTGTCAATTATTTATATATTTTAATTTTTGAAATAGAATTATGTTTTACAGATATATACTGAGCCTTTGGTCCTCAGTTAATGAAAGGTAATAGTTTTTTTAATAATATAATTTATTTTTATTTTTTAATATCGATAGGCAAAAAGAAAACCGTGATGAAACAATATACTGATCAAGTAACTAAAGCACAATATAATACTGAATACTGTCAATGATATAGAAAGGCTTTGTAGGACAATGTAACAAGAAGAATGGAGAAACACATTTTAAAAAGATAGCTCCACAATACGCTTTTTTGAAAAGATAAAAAAGAAGTGAACAATACTCACCAAGTCAAAAACATTTATTCACAAGAAGGAGGAATAGTGCTGGCACAATGAACCGGAAATAATCTAAAGAACAATATAGACACCATAGCTTTTATCAATAGTAATAATTATACATAATTTGCAATTTTTTTTTCCCCTAACAGCTTTTCATTTGCGCAGCTTAAAATTAAAATAAAAAAAAAGATGAAATAGCTCCATCAAAGACTATAAATTCAAAGATATGATAAAAAATAAAATTAAACGTGATTTGTTCAGAGGCTGAAATAATATTTAAGAGAGAGATGGTTGGGAGAGGGGGAGAAGGGAGGGGGGGGTGCGGTCAGTGGACACAAATAAGTAAAAAATTATTTATTAGTACCAATGTTTCGGCCGGAATTTCAAATCTTCATTAGAACTTAGAACAAACAAGAAAATAACAACCATAATGTATAAAAAGAATCACAGAATGATTAACAATGTAAATACATAAATAATTGATTGGAGAAGATGGTCGGGGGTACGGTCAGCAAAGAAGAACAAATAAACAAAACAATATTTATTTATGCCGACGTTTCGACTTTAATTTTAATATTATTTATTCTCATACAGCCGTCATCTTCTTATAATACTTAGAATATACATTTTCTTTAAACATTATTTATGTTTCTATATTGTTTGTTATTTTCTAATCATTCTATAATTCTTTTAATTCAGTTAATCTTCTTTCTGTGATTAGCCCTGATGAATGCTTGAAATTGTTGCCGAAACGTTGGCACTATTAAATAAGTTCCCTCAACTTATTCGTGTTCTTTGCTGATCTCACCCTAAACATCTTCTCATTATACATGATAGAAAATTATGTACTTAAATAAGAATGTACAGACTTTTAAGAAGTAATTCATCATATTCTAATCATGTATTTTTGTAAATGTTAAATTTTGCTTTTTAATATTTGCTATTTTTGAAATACGAAATAAATAATTGATTTTAACTTGGCCGTAGCTGATGACCCAAAGAGGTTCAGAAAATACTTTGAGTGGCCCTCTTATCTTATTGTGCCCGAAACTTCCACTTGGTTCATTAGACGAGCAAGACCAAATATTAAAAGTAACAGTAGTAAACCAATTAAATACTATAATTAACATAAACCAGACTTTTGAAACGAAAAATAAATAGCCAATGATAGAATCTAACTTGTATAATAAATTTAGGCACCATTTTACAAAATGTATTAATAGTCTATATTGTGAATACAGAGGAGTGAATGGTTTGCTCATAACAGACAGTGAACATAAATGGAACATAAGCATAAAGTACTTAAACACTAAACACACAAATGGAACTTTAATGTATTTTGAACTTATACTTTTAATCACATTAATGAACTGACTGTTCGAAAACAATTAACCTTTGATCGAGATAACGAAAGTAGCCAACACTAATCTACCAATTTACATGATTTATTTTAGCTACAAATAATTATATTTTATTAGTAAAATCAGAAGCTGCTAAAAGTTATAGTTATAATATATGAAGAAATAAAAAAAAATTTAAATATGATTAAAACTCTGGTCCAATGCGTCCTCTACAATGAATCTTACTTTGTAAGAATCATAAGTTAAATAAAATATAGAATTAACTAAAATAAAATTTAAGAAGAAAATTGAAAAAAAGTTTTATGATTGATGCAAACGATTAGGGATATACACATATACACATAAAATTCACCAACCACTTTTATTTCTGAAATGGTCACATTACACATGACGTTAAAAGCAGTGAAAAACTAGAGGATGTGGCATATTTATAAATAAAATCCATATAAATAAATATATTATAAATTTTGATACAAAATATTCATAACTACTTACACACATTCTGGACTCCGGTTGTTTCTTTAACATAAGAAGACGAAATGTAAAGAATTCTCCCAGTAACAAAGACTACTATATCAACAAGTTACCCCGCATACGACATAATCGGATTAGTTTCGAATAAATTTTTTTTAATAAATAAAACCTTTATTCATTAACCAATAACGGCAAAACAATGAATGATTATTTTATCACAGTAATTGTTCAACTGATAAGAATTTTCAGAGAAGCATTTCGAAAGAGATGAGTCGCAAATATAATCGATCTCATCAAGTGCCAAGGAGATATAACAATACGTACAGTATATATTAAGTGCCAAGGAGATATAACAATACGTACAGTATATATTAAAAATAAATCTCTACCTCTTGTGTAAGGAGGTGATTTATTCAGAATCACGCTAGGTCACCAGATTTTCGCCCAATTAAGGGTACTCAATTCATATGACTGGATGAAAACCCACTGGGCTGACTCATGACTACAGTGAAACAGAAAATAATTTATGCCACAGCCGGGATAGAAACTGAGTCGTTGGAGTTAGTAGCACGGTGCTTTGCCAATGAGCTACCCACTCTCACTTACAGTTTATATATAAATAATAAATAGTATATCAGGCAATACTTCGGTATTACAATATTTGAGGAGGTATATACATTAATTGAAACGTTGAAATCGCGCGCTTAAAAAGGCATTACATTAAAATTAAGTTAATGCAGGTTAAAAGAATAGACATTCATTTTTTTTTTTTTTGTACTAACGTAAGAATTGGATAAATGCAGAGGAGTTATAAAGCATTGTTTGAATAATGGTCACCGAAATAAAAAAAAAAAATTGTTCCAAATATATGAAAGTGAAAAATTCATAATTATTAATTTATTTGAAAAATGGTATTTGAGGCTTTCACACGATGGTAGAAAAGAATATAATTTGCTTTTTCATAAAATAAAATTGTTTGACTTACTGTGCTAAAATCCTCAATATATATGTTTTATTTAATTTTTAGTGAATAAACAATCAATTAATCGAATCAGTAATATTACTTTCTTATTTTTCAGAAAGATACAAATCGATTGACATGTAATCACCATGAAAATAATTATACTTTTTGAGTTACGGTGGCAAAAATTCTTAATTTTGTTAATAATTTTATTTTACCAAAAAATTGGGACCAGATTATAACCTTCATGAGACAATGCTGAACATTTAGCAAATAGGTCCATGACAATGGGATGAACGGTATCGGTACGGTGCAGTGGTGCATATAGTACCAACAAACAGATCGGTACGGTGCAGTGGTGCATATAGTACCAACAAACAGATCTTCATTTTCACATATATCAGATTAAGTTAAATGGTACTTTGGTGTACTTCTACATACCGAGAAAATCGTCAGAGAATAACACAGATAAGTTAAACGACTTATTTATTAGTGCCAACGCTTCGGAAAGCATTTCTTGCCTTCATCAGGGCTAAGAACAAAAAGAATAGAATAACCAATGAATAAAAGGAAGAAAAGAATGAATTTAAAATAACTAATATTATGGATACATAAGTAGTGTTAACATATATGAATAGTTAAAGTGTTATAAGAAATGAACTGAGATCTAATGTTGGCTACAAGTTAATTATTTGTGAAAGCAAAATGCAATATTTTATATCTTAAAACCTAATGCAATAAAATCTGTTCAATAGAGGTACAACAAAGAAAAGAAGATATTATACTCCTTTTGAAATAATTTCTAAATTAACAAGACAATTTTTGCACTTCTTAGGAATAAGAGACAGATAGTGGACACACAGCTGGCTAAGTTCATCCATTGCACAGCTCAAAGCAACACAATGGCTCCAACTGTTACTTGTTGTTCTTACTCATTAATAGCCCCAATTAATTTCTATTAAGAATAATGTAGTTTATGTGTCACAGTTATTATGCAATATTTTCGCAATATCTTCTCTCCTAGCGGAGTTCCCACATCGGGGTATAGATGTAATTATCGATGCAATGGGATCGTAAAGGATATTCGAAATAATTGCAGAGTTGATAATTATTTCGGGGTTATAATCACTCATAAAATAATTTAATTGGGTTATGTTGTAACAAAATCGGACACCCTGCAGACAGTTATAACCTTGGTCTTTATAAGTCCAAGAGCCAAAAAGGAGGAAAGAGTCGCTCATTTAACCCCAATTTTTGTTTACTTTAATGAAAACTATCTATAGTTACTAATCAAACTTGATGTTTCTACCAAGTATAGTTATGGGAAATAAGAAATAGCAGTTTCAAAACGTTAAAAAATTATTTTTTCATTCGGAGCTCTGATATCTTGAAAACAGCACTAAAAACCCTAATAGAACATTATTTAAATTAGGGTAAATTTTCCAAATTATGAGCCTTAACAAAGCTTTTTACGTTCAATAGTTCCCTCGGTAGAGTTATTTTAAAAGCAATATTTCATAAAAAAACTTACTGAAAAATCAATAGTTAGGAAGTCTATATTTCAGGAACCATGAGACGTAAAGATGTCTATTACAACTCAAATTAAAGCTAGTTTAATGTACTAGAAAGTAGTCTATGGCGTTTATCTTCGTAGGATTAGTGTTTTTCATATTTGGTAAAATAAATTGATTTCTAGTTGTTCAAAAGTACATATACAAAATTCATATCTATACGCGAATATGATAAAAACTACTACTCCTACGAAGATAAAAGTTATAGACTACATTATAATACATTAAATTATCTTTTATTTTATTTTTAGCAGACATTTCAGCGCGTTTTGTCCAATTATAATTAGAAATGACAATCTTGTTAATTTATACCTAAATATTTATATAGTATGTATATTAGTAATAAGGCAGTAAGATATTGTAACAATTCTAAAAAATAAACATAAATATTTCTAATGTTTTATCGTTAGTCGGATTTGATATTTCGCATTGGTTTTCTGACCTATTGAACCCACTATCTGAGGCAGGATGTATTTTATTTCCATAAATCCTTATCTTCGTAAAAACCGAACAAAAGTTGCCTTATAAATAACTGAGGCTATGCTGCAATGGAGGAGGAAAACAAAATATGAATTATCTGTTTATTCGTAAAACCTATAAAAAAAAAAATTAGATAAGAGTAATGGTACAACGAAAGTATTATCTAGTAATCTGATTTAATCTTTAAAACAAGAAATTCTAAATTAATTCCAATGCATCAATTATAAATGTAGCAAACCTATGATATCCTGCCCTCCAATATCCTATAATATTCTGCCCTATAGTATCCTATGATATCCTGCCCTCCAGTATCCTATGATATCCTGCCCCCCAGTATCCTATAATATTCTGCCCTATAGTATCCTATAATATTCTGCCCTATAATATCCTGCCCTCCAGTATCCTATAATATTCTGCCCTATAGTATCCTTTTTAATGTCGCTCAAACGCGTCTTGAACAGGTCCGCTACATAGAAAAGAGAATAAGTTGAATCGCCAACTGAAACTACAAGGAACTCCTCGTCAACTTCGACTAGTACAACACTTACTTGATAAAAACACTTCCAACTGGAAATTTTCGAATGTACACCGAAAAAATCGAACACTATTGATATCAAATTCCTAGCGTATAAATTCCTTATTAACAGTCCAAAATTGTTTGACAAAATGCTCCTTATAACGTCAAAAATTAACTTCCATTCGGGAATATGTATACGAGGGAGTGATTTTTTTCTCAATTAAAGGTATCAACTTTATGAGGGTGTGTACCCACCCGGTCTTCCGAACCCACAGGGTTGACTCAGTCTTTAGTGTAACAGAAATTAATTATCTGCAACAGTTGGATTCAAATCCGGGTCATAGGAGTCAGCAGTATATAGTACCTTAATACTATGACACCACGCTCTCTATAGGAATATATATAAATATACATTATATAATATAATACAATATATACCCATAAATATAATGCAATATTCATTCCATAATTCCAGAGAGATCTCAAACTCTCATTCGTAGTGGATTTGGCGTAAAATAGTTTCCTATTCGTTAAACTTTCGCCTTAAACTGTTCCTGACAATCCTCACATGCACCAGAAACAAAGAAGGCCATGGGACCTTCTAACTTAAAATAGTGATGGAAGTATAATTATTATTCGTTCTTATGTTATCACATTTGCTGTTGTTGTTGATTGTTGCTTAAAGGCGTAAAACCCTCTGGCCATCAACGCCTATGGCATGATAAAAGTAAAAAAAAAAAA
>NW_027106548.1:636851-639216 GCF_000696795.3 Halyomorpha halys
AAAAAAAATAAAAATTAAAAAAAAAAAATGAAAGAAGAGTTATAATTCATAAAAAAGACGATGTGCTTTTAAAAATTCAAATACTAATGTAATTTTAGTTTCCTCATCTGTGAGAGCTTCTGATAAATTTAAGGTCAGTCACTTATCAGATTTGCTTATTGTATTTTATTATACAGTTGTAAATTTTAATAAAAAACATTTATAACAAACGGAATTTTTTTGTTTTTCTTAAAATACCCTGTTATCCGATCTCTCAAAAAACCTTTCGAAGAACCTTTTCATGTTTCCTTTACAAACGGTTTAAGATCAATGAAAAGGCTTCTTCTAAAGTTTTTCTTTTTTCTTTTTAGGTTTCAAGACGTCCCAAGCATTTTTTCAGGACTCGTGGGCTTCGCATCGCTGACAAGTGTTGTTACTCCTTCACTCTCGTCAAAATCAACTGCGTCTTTCTTCTCAAGTGCTGATGACCTAACATTTTAGGACAATGAAAAACACTGTTCTATGTCTCCGAGGAATAAACACTGCTTCAACCAGATATATATATATATATACCTGTTCTACACTAATTGTAAGGGCTTGTTTAAAAAAAATATATAGTTTATTTCGGGGACAAACAACTTTTCAAACTTCTTTCCTGAAAATTTAGATAAATGTCATTTAGGACAATGGTTCCTAAATTGGATGCCCGAAGCGTAAGTGAATGCCGCTTCATAAAAAAAAAAAGATTTTTTTTTTAAATTTATTTATTGATATCTACAACTGTATCAAAAATATATACAACGAGTAAATTTGATGTTAGTTATACAATGCATGTGGATAATTCATTGAATTCATCTAATTACATTTCTAGAAAAAGGATCTCGCTCGAGGCCATTTTCTTTCAGATGCCTAGGAGGATTATCAGGTGATGAAGGAGAGGCCAGGTTAGGAACAAGAGGGTTGGGATGGTTAGGAAGTTTATCATGGAAGGAACGGTATCTTGTTCTGGCCAAAGCGAAAACATACGTAGCATTGAGGTCCTGATGGATGAGTTGATTTGTGACAAGGCAAGGAGACTTATGCATTTTACGAAGGATTTTGGATTGTGAATTGTAAGGATTCGATACGAGAAGAATTCGAAGGTTTACTGTAGCCCCAAAGCTCAACTTCTTTTGTCCAGATAGGCCTATTATTGTCATGTAGATCAGTCTTTCGTAATGAGTTGGAAGTTTGAACTGTTTGACTAGGAAGTGCTGTAATGGTCGAAAACAAATTAAAATTGTACTGTTTAGTTATTTTCCTACATTATATGGAACAATCCCACGAACACTGTGCCCAAAATGTTGTTAGGCCAATAAAAGTAATGTGGCAAAAAAAGTTTAGTACTTCTACTAGTAGAGTAATTCCGAAGTTGAGATTTTCTGATTTTGTTTGAAATATTCTTGATCGTAAATCTTATCTAGAAGTTGATTAGGATGACGTTCAGGGAGATTCTTTCATCCATCAGGATATCGCGGAGATACTTAAATGTTTTTAAATTTTCATTGAAGATGCACTGAGGCGCCGTGTGGAAAGCCAACGCTATTCAAAGAACATGTTTTTGGCAAATAACCAAACCGTTGTGCAAGTATTTCTAAAGTCGTGCAGCACATATTGCACGAATCCGTCGAGTATATTAATAAAAATAAAAGGATTTTTCTATTAGAAGTAAATTAAAACCACTGTTAGAAGAATATCTTGTAGATAAGTTAAATTTAATTGGAAATTTTAATTTAAAAACATATCCTCCCCTTTATTTGTTGTAAGATCATAATGGCGTGATACAGGCATGTAGAGAAACTACCCATTGACAGCACTTTAAGAAATTTTTACATTAGAAGGTCTTGAGGACATCTTCTTTTCAGGCGTCTCGGAAGACTATCAAGATTGGAAGAGGAAGTAAGGTTAGAAATTAGAGGGTTCAGGTGATATAGGGAGTTTATAATGAAAGGATTGATATCTGGTTCGGACTAGATCAGTTATATATGGAATAAGGTCAATTTGTATGATTTTATTTGTGACGAAGTTAGGAGCATTGATTATTTTACGAAGGATTTTGGAATGTAAAGATTGAATACGAGAGGATTCGAGGGTTTTGTGGAGTTCAACTCCGAATGTCTAGATAGGCCTTATTATAGTCATGTAGATCAGTCTCTTGTTAAGACCGCTTGTCTAGTAAGTGCTGTAATAGTCGAAATCGAACTGCAGTTTCTTGTCTTTTCAGTCTTGTGTGAGGATTACATGTTAGTTGTATGTCCAACTGTAGCCCAAGGTAGCGGATCTGTTAAAGAGGGGTAAGAGCAACACTGTTAAAGGATATTGTAGGGGTAAGAGCAACACTGTTAAA
>NW_027106548.1:639471-653144 GCF_000696795.3 Halyomorpha halys
TAAAGGATATTGTAGGGGTAAGGGCAACACTGTTAAAGGATATTGTAGGGTAGTAGGTAGGTTTACGACGAAGGGTAAAGGTGATTTGATGGGATTGGTTGGGATTAAAATGTTATTTTTACAGTTTTTATTTTAACAACCAAGACCATTCCCAGAAAACTATTTCTTTATTTTACAATACACAATTAACCTGCACAAGTCCACGAAAATGTTTACTAAAGTCCCATCTCATTGAATATATGTAAATAAATTTGCTTACAAACACTTTTTTTTTTTTTTTTTTTTAAATAACAAACTACATCTGTTTCCTAAGAAATGGAAACTCTACAGTTTAGATTAATGCTGACAAGGTGACACCCAATATTAAGTCTTAGCCGGGCCAGGAGTATATCGATTGTATAGGGAGTATCGATTTTACAGGGAGTCATCAAAAACCTAATAAAATGAGGAAAACATATCCCAGGCCAAACATGTCTAAGTTCTCTCTTGGAGAGGTTTGTTTTTGGGCCTAGGGTTAGTTCATTTTTGGAGCACGGGAGGGGGGGTTATTTTTTGGGGGCCCGTGGCTGATACGATTTTCCGTTTTTGAGCAAATATAAAAGAACAATATTTTCTCCCCTATCATCACTACATTTGGTAAGCTTAATATGTTGCGGCAATTCACAACCAAGGCGAATAAATATGACAGGTAAACATGACAGTTAATGCGACTGTTAGACTATCACACCAGATCCAATACGTCATTACTATAACTATCAAATAGTTACACCATGGTCTAACACTTTCGCCTGCAATAACGGTAATTGTAAGATAGATAACTGTCAAGGCGTACACATGTGATAGTTAATGTCACAGTTGCTTCACTGACATTACTTGTACCATGCTATCCCACCAGAGCTAGTGCGACAGTACAGTCAATCCTGTAACGTAGTGATGGGTATTTTTCGGTTGTAGTATCGACAGGAATGCTTATTAGTTAAGTATCCGAAACAGAGCAATTGGCATCTCCCATTATATATTACAGCCTTTTATCAATAAATAATTATTAGAATCTCATATAAGTGTAAAATAAATAATTTATAACAAAAATGTTGTTGTTGTTGATTGTTGCTTAAAGGCGTAAAATCCTCTGGTCATCAACGCCTATGGGATGATAAAAAAAAATAAAAATCTAAGATGAGTTATAATTTATAAAGAAGGCGATGTGCTTTTAACAATTCAAATACTCGTGTAATTTTAGCTTCCTCATCTGCGAGAGTTTCGGATGAATTTGGGGTCAGTCCTATCCTGTTTATTGTTGGCAAATAGTGAGTACACTCTTCGAAAATATGTCTAATCGTAAATAACAAAAATGTTATTTTTACAGTACTGAAGTTATTTTGCATATTTATCGGACCAGCTACACATCTATCGCTAAACAGCTTAGCGACTAAGAAGGGTTAAATCAAAGTGATTAGTCACTTCAGTCTAATACAAATAATTAAGCAAGGTAACTAAAAAATAAATGTGAAAATAGTTATTAGTAATGATAAATATAAAACATAAAAATATGATAAATATACTACGTATATATATACTTATTTCTTTGTTCTAATAAAATAATGTACAATATATAAAATAATATATGAAGTTTATACAAGTTATATAATGCACATTTCAATCCCTCCCTAATACAGAATGCTGAAAACATCATTTCCACCGATAGATAGAATGATACAAAGATAGTAAGAGGTGATACACAAAGTATCAGTATCGCATACAACAATGTGTCACTGATACAACTGATACAACTTGCAGATGTCGCCACTTCTAAATTAAACAAAGTTTATTCTTGTTACGTTCAATCATAAAATTAAAAAAAAAGCTTCATGTTGTTACAAATAAACAGATAAGATATTATGATAGATAAAGATGATGACGCCAGAAGTAACGCTAATCATACAAGCAGAGCTTCTTTTAAATACAGCATATATCTCTGCCTCATTTGGTAACAATAGAACATATAAACAAACTAAAATTTTAAAAGGAAATATGTGTTTATTTACACCGTTGTTTTACGATGAACTTTATTCTTCTTTCTTCAAACGTTCATTTTACTAGCCTCAGAAACAGGGTTTATATAATAATGCTAACCGTAAATAAATAAATATATCCAAATGTACAGCAAACTATTTTCTGCTGGATTGCTTCCAGGCGGTACCGAAATACACCTTAACAAATAATTATTATGAACTTCTTTCTAATTCACAGGCAGTAATTAAAGATAAAATAATGAAGAGAGCAAACAATTAAAACACAGGTGTGTAGTTTAGGCTTCATTAATCAAATTAAATCTCTATAGCTACAGCCCATGAAGAGTCAGGGGTTATCTAATCTACTGTTACAAGACCAACAGTTGTGCAAGGAGGTGGTTTGGTCAGAATCAATATATCAGGTTGGGTGGACTCCGGAAGGCTCCCAACCCCAAAGGCTACAAGTAACAGAGTTAATTATGAGGTGTTACTAAATCTATATACGAATAGTCCACTGAGTGGACTTGTTATGAAACGAAAGTACTAGAGATATACTGCTGTAAGAAAATTTTATGGCTAAAAAATATATAATAAACGACAAAAGAATTTATCATCGCGTTCCATTGTAGTTACTAGCATATGCTACGGCTAACAGGGCGTCGGATAGGAACATTATGAAGACACAATGCATATGCTACGGCTAACAGGGAGTCTTATCACACCACCATGAAGACACAATGCATATGCATACTTTAGTCCCGTTGCAGAGTGCAGCAAGTCTCTATACGAAATGTAAATATGTTGTTGCGGCTAGTTGTTTCCTCTAAGTGGTCAATTTACGTCGTTCCAGGAGATCGGTATTCTTAAGAACGGTTCACGAGGCTGGAACTCTACGGATAGCGGTTTCACAAGTAATACCTCTTATACATTATTAATGTTCGGTTAAAAAATAAAATAATAATTTAAAAAAATAATAATAAAAAAAAAAAAATAAAACCAATTGAAGAACCACTCTCCGATGACAAGGCTAAAACCGCTATAATGCATAGTAAAATAAGATTTGGGTTTTCCATACTGTATCTGATATATAAAGATCAAAATTTGATTGTCGCATAAAGTACGAATTATGCACTGTTATAACGTTCATCCCATTGTGATGGGGCATTTTCCTCAATGTTTAGGATTGTCCCGGGGAGAATGTATGGAAGGTTATAGGCTGATCCGATTTTTTCGTTAAAAAAAATTATAAACAAAATTAAGCATTTTTTTTTGGCACGTAGCTCAAAAACAATACATTTTTTTCATGGCATATCCTAATCAATGGTTATTATATCCTAATCAATGGTTATTGTATCCTAATCAATGGTTGTTATATCCTAATCAATGGATATTATATCCTAATCAATTTGTCTCTTACTGAAAAATATTACTTATTCTATTAAATGATTTTGTTTTCACTAAAAATTAAAAAAACATTTAGGCCAACAATTTTTTTTTTTTTATGAAGAAGCAAATCATATTCAATTTTAGCGTAGTCTCAAACTGCTAAATTCCATCTTTGAAGGAAATTAAAAATTAGAAAATTTAATTTTCGTTGACTTTTTTTTTTTAATTATGTATTTAATGTAATTTACAACTGTACAAAATAATACAATAGGTAAATATGTAGTATGTTTCATATACACTTGAAAATCTTGAGAAGGAACCACCCATTGGTGGTAGTTCAAACATTAATTTAAATTAGAAGGTGGCCATCTTCTTTTCAGACGCCTCGGAGGATCATCAGGGATTGTTAAGGATGAAAGATTAAGAATTAATGGGTTAAGATGATTAAGGAGTTTGGAATGAAAAGACGCATATCTGTTTTGGGTCAAATCTGCAACGAATGGGATGTTAAGGTCTTAGTTAATGAGTTTATTTGTGACGTAATAAGGAGCATCAAGGATTTTACGTAGGATTTTGGATTGTAACGATTGGATGCGGGAAGAATTTGATGGTTTGGTGGAGCCCCAGAGCTCAATTCCATATGTCCAAATTGGTCTGATTATTGAAGTGTATACTAATTTTTTGTAGTGAATGGGAAGTTTAGAGCGTTTGTCAAGTAAGTGTTGTAGCAATCGGAATCTACGAGCAGTTTCCTGTCGTTTCAGTCTTGTGTGTGCATTCCAAGTAAGTCTCTTGTCAAGATGGAGTCCTAAGTATCGAATCTGTTCAACAGGCATTAGTGATGTATTTGAAAGGATACTGTAGGACAGGAGGGCAGAGGTTTACGACGGAGAGTAAAGGTGATCTGGTTTTCGTTGACTTAATTGCAGAATTTGTTTTATTTTTATTCCGGAGACCTTTGTTCATATTATCGTTGATAACTCCCCTGCACTTTATCCAATTCTTAGGACAATGCAACAATTGGAAAGCTGAATGTCTGTTCTTCTAACCTACATGGAATTGCAAATGCAATTTTATATCCCCGGTTCTAAACCATTGCCATATTTGGTGTAGATTGGTTAAGTCGTGTCAAAGTTATTTGTATTTTATTTTTATTGAAAGGGAATCAACAAAGGCCGATATAAGGCGAAAAGTTTGAAGTAAAATATTTTTTTCGAAAATCTTGTGAAAACACTTTGATAGGTCAGTCGGTGTGATTTGTTTCAATACAGTACTAATATTGAAGCACTGTCAGAGATATTATATACTATTCATATCTTATGTAATTATACATGTTACATTGATAATCAATTTGCCCTAAATAATAAGAAAACATCAGCCAAAACGGATCAGTATCAAGAATTATACAGCGAAGTTAGCTGTTACCACTTATGTTACTATAGTTACCGCCTAATCTATATGTTAATTGATATCAAAGTTTCAATAGTGTCCAATTAATGTATATACATCCTCAAATATAGAAATAGCCAAGAATTACTGGGTCCGATAGTATAATTATAAAAAAGTAAATAATTGTTTTAAAATTTTACTAATAAAATTTAAATATAACAAAAATGAAATATTATCTCGTATATAAGAGAAAACGTGGCTCCCTAGAGTTCATCATAAGAACCAGCTATAAAGTACTACTCTGCCGATCACTAATACATATACCAATAAACCTATCATTTTATCCTAAGATAGATAACCTGATCCAAGATAAGATAGATAACCTGATCGACATAGGGTTCGAAGATGCTATGGATTATTTTGACTGTACCGCCCGAGGTCACCGACACAGGTGAGCGACAGTTAGCAGCGCCGTCCTGACGCATACTACCTAATTATCCTTTGGACCCTATCCAACCTGTAGGGCGCGCCTTCAGCTCACAGGGCTAATAGTGTATAGGGAAGTCTAGTGTTATAGGGCAGGGCTCATCCACAGCCAGGAGCCAAAGCTATTACTTAACTGATAATAAACGGCGGTAAAAATAGTATATGTCACAAAATGACCGTAATAGGATAACTATTTTACACGACGTAGAATTTTGAAATAACCAATTATTAGACCAATAAAAATAGCTTAAAATCTGTCTAGAAGTAAGGGTAAATTAATTTCTTGCAATAAATTAATTAATTCTCTTAGTATAAATAAATTAAAGTTCTATCTGGAGGTCCATATCCTTAGTATGGCAGATTTTTTAAAATGGCTGTTGTATATTTTTAGGTTTATTGACAATAATTCAAAATAGTACGAGAAGCAATAATAATAATAATAATAATAGGCCGTTTGTAGCCGAGGGAGTTAATTAGCCGTAACTTAGCAGTTCCAACACGGCCTGGGGAGTTGACTTTTATTTCGTGGTGATACCATAGAATGGTATTAAAAAAATCAGAAGGATTATCATAATCAAATAAGCGATATAAGACACTTTCCAAAAAACCGTAAATCTCTAAGACAGGTTTATATTTATATTTTATAAGTATATTATTTCTCAAAGAACGAGAATAAATTATGTTAATAATTTACTTTGGCAAATATCATGAAAACTACATTTCTTGGGAAAGTAATCACGATATAGTAAATTTAACTAGCTTCAAATTGAGCCTCAATAGAATTCTTTACTTCAATAGTTTCCTAGGCACAATTTCCCAACCAACAAGAAATCAAAATTTTGTGTTGTTTTTTTTCCAATCCCACAACAGAATAAAATCACGGTTTTGTGAAGAAATGAAATCGAAAATCGTTTTCAAAAATTTTACCTTTAATGGATTATGATAATCAAATAATCTATATAAGACACTTTCCAAAAAACGTAAAAATTCTCTAAGAAAGGTTTGTATTTATATTTTATAAGTATATTGTTTCTCAAAGAACGAGAATAAATTATGTTAATAATTTAATTTTGCAAATATCATGAAAACTACTTTTCTTAGGAAAATATCATGATAAAGTACATTCATGTTGTGCCTCAATAAAATTCTTCTCTTCGATAATTTCCTAGGCACGATTTCCCAACCAACAAGAAATAAAAATTTTTTTTTTTTTTTTTTTGTACCATGGAAACTCCTATGTTATCTTATCTGATATAAGATAATCGAGCTTCGTCATATCATCTTCCCACTACCTCACTTGTTCCTTGGTTCCTAGTTTTTTCTTTTCTTTTATTACTTTATTATTATTTTTATCCATTACTTTATTCGAGTTAAAAAACGTCTAAAACAAAAACAACACGAACTACGAGCAACTAACCAATCAAAACAACACGAACTACGAGCAACTAACCTATCAAAACAACACGAACTACGAGCAACTAACCTATCAAAACAACATACAAAATTGGTCTGGAGCTCATCTGGTCTATTGTGTGACGTCCTTCTTCACCACGACCATGTTAAATGTTATATCTTTTTAACATGCCAAAATAAAGGAATATTTCTCCATTTAATATGTCAAATAATATTAATCTCGTGTTATGTTTAATAATCTAATCTATAATGTTTAACAATGTTAAACTCCATGTAACACCCCCCCAGTATATCTAATAACAGACAGAGTAGTAAGCTGTTTCTAATAGCAACCTAATGTATTAGGGAAGCAGAGTTGGGAAATAAAGCATTACCCTCTCCTTCATCTTATAATAACTGCAAAGTAGGGTATTCATGATCTCTAGTTTAACATGTTAATGCGTTTTAAATAAAAAAACTCATGTTAATTGGAGAAGTATTCCTTCTTTTACCATGTTGAAACGATATAACAGGGTTGATGAGAATTTGTTAATAGGTCTGCTAAACGAAGAATGACGTCACGCAGCAGAACAGCTGAGCTGTCACCTCTTGTTTGTTGTGTTTGATAAACTGCTCGTAGTTTGTGTTTTGATTATGTTAGTATTGTTTTGGATGTTTTTATTATTATAAAATAATAAAGCAATGGATGACAATAATAATAATATAATGACAGTTGTCAATTACCTCATCTTGATTCACTTCCTCACAAGAAGATCAATAAGGGAAACGTGCCCAAACTTCCACTTTTCACTCACTTTAGGCATGTAGTAATAAATTATTTTAATCAAAACTTAGAAGTAAACAATAACATGAAGTTTTGGAAGAAAAGGTTATGAAACACATTGCTCAGAAAATCCGCTAGGAGCACTTATGGGTTTAACATTTAACATTTAACACATCATAAATACCCCTATTATATGTTAATTTTTTTAATTTATCCTTATAATCCCTAATGATCATTTCGAAAACGATGGCCCAGCCGGAGATAGATGACCTGTTGGCAAGACGTATCGTTGGGTATAAACGGCCTAACCGGAAGGCTGTTTGGTAGGATTCGAAAGCTCACCGCAAGAGAACCACACACCCCATCATCAATCCTCTTTGGCCCCAGCGAGCTACAAATAAAGAACTTTCGAGTAAAAATACTTCGGTCATTCCTTTTGTACTTCGGGTCATTGTTTCGTCTACGGTTGGTTACCTCTTGGGGTAAGCAGTAGAGTATAACAATTTATCAACCACTTTTTTTTCTTTTTTTTTTTGTAATAAAATATATACGATAATTTAATAAATCTCTGGGCCAATTGCTAGTCATGCTGGCGAATTGTTCTCATAGCTCGTTAGATCTGGACCGGACAAAGTGAGGGAATGGTAATTTTTAAAATTTTCGGCTAAATCTGGACAAACGACTGACATGGAATCCTCATACAAGACTGAAAAGACAGGAAACTGCTCGTCGATTCCGACCATTACAACATTTACTAGACAAACGGTCCAAACTTCCAATCCATTACAACAGACTGATCTACATGACTATTATAAGGCCTATTTGAGCTATGGGGCTCCACTAAACCATCTAATTCCTCTCGAATCCAATCCTTACAGTCCAAAATCCTTCGTAAAATCCTTAATGCTCCTTACTTTGTCACAAATCAAATCATCCATCAGGACCTCAATGTTGCCGATTTGACCAGAACCAGATACCAATCCTTCCATAATAAACTTCCAAACCAACTCCTTTTTAACCTGGCTTCTCCTTCACTACCTAATAATCCTCCTAGACGTCTGAAAAGAAGATGGCCTCGAGATCTCCTTTATAAATGTTTTTGGAGTTCTATCAATGGGTAGATTCTCCATATGTTTTTATCATGTCATAATATCACTTACAGCAAATTTACTTGATGTGTATATATGTATACAGTTGTAAATATCAATAAATAAATTATTAAAAAAAAATCGTGTTATTTATTCAAATTATTAAATTTAAATGTATAAAAAGTCAAAATTTCTTTTTATTACGATGTTATTTGGAGTAATATGTATTTTTATTCCTACAGTGCGGCTTATTTATTTATTCTAAAAAATTGACATCCCAAATAACATATAGAAATAAATAATAAATAAAATATGAGTTAATTAAACTTTTTATTATTAGGGCGTTGTGGAGGATGCTTCAACTTATGAGATAGAGCAGTATGAATCAGTTTCTAGCGATCACACTAATAATGTATTGAAAAATACAACTAAATAGAAAATAGTAAAATGAAAATAAAATAAAAATAGAACTCATGAAGATATCAATGATATGAATTTATAATTATTAATAATGAGCTAGTGAATTGGTAATAAGTACGGAATGAACTAGAGTTTCTAATCTAGTTAGAAATAACAATACAATATAAAATATAATATTTATATATAATTATATAATGCTTTTAAATATTTTTACAAATTTAAAATTTTTCAACATGCGTTAAAAAAGAATCATATTTTGAGAAAACTTTGATGTCACGGGAATTATTTGACTTATAGATATCTATTAGGGCTCAATTCAAAGGTCTTTATGAATATGACCAGTGTAAATACTAACTTCAAATAATTAAAAGAGATATAATAATATCAAGTAATCAATCGGAAGAGGAATCTAAAAAACTGAACTGAATTATATCTGTAGTGAATGTATAAGGTCAATTATATTAATATTTATTTATTTTTAATTAGTTTTAGTGTATTTTTAACGAATAAAGAAACCTCTGAACTGAGCTGAGTACTTCATAACATCCCTTAACTCTATAATCACCACTAGGCAATATCTTAATAATTATCAAATTCAGTATAATGTTACCAATTAGTTGAATACAAATTACACAGGGCCCCACACACAAAAAGCAGCCTATCGATATGTATACTTTTCTGTAATAATGAGGATCATTAGTATCGATAGTATCGATAGGATGGGATTATCAATTAATTCTAAACATAAACAAAAATGGATAAATGTTCATTATTGTAATTAATATAAATATTAGAATTATTAATACAAGAGGCCGTGCCATTGGGAATGTCACTTTTCATAGGGAAGGCTATTCAGTAAAACAACTTTCTGAAATCAAAACACTTTTATTATAAATAATTACTCTCATTTTCTATACATTTTCCCTAGGGGTTTTCAGCTCTCCAATCCCACATCTGAAAAAAATCATTGTTTTGTGAACAAATGAAGTCGAAAATCATTTTCAAAAATTTTACCTTTAATGGATTATGATAATCAAATAATCTATATAAGACACTTTCTAAAAAACCGTAACAATTCTCTAAGAAAGGTTTATATTTATATTTTATAATTATATTGTTTCTCAAAGAACGAGAATAAATTATATTAATAATTTAATTTGGTAAATATCATGAAAACTACTTTTTTTAGAAACATAATCATGATAAAGTACATTCTCAAGTTGAGCCTCAATAAAATTCTTCACTTATATTTGTTTTTTTAAACTTATTTATCCATTCAAGTGATTCCAGTAACCGGTTTTTTTATTATATTTTCCTTTTAATCTATGTGTTAGTCTTATTCTCGTAAAATGTATCTATTTGTTTGTTCTTGGTAAACTGATCTACTGCTGTGACTATGAATGATGGTCTGATCTCACATTGCCGTCTAATATTGAATTTGTTTAGTGGGTCACTGAAGAGGATCTAGGAGGGTGAATTCCGGAAAGCGAATTTGTTGGTCGGGTGAATTGAAAAATTGTGAAAGGGTGAAATTGGAGGAGCAGAAATGAGAAAGAAAAATAGGAATGAATGAAACATTTGTATTTGTTGTACAGACCGAAGTGGATTGTAAAAGGAAACTGTAGGGGGGAAAAATTGTTTATTATATCTTATTGTTGTATCTCTTTTTTCTGATTATACCATGTATGTGTAATTTATATATGTCCGATTACGGATTGATAAGTATGCTGTGTGAGATAGCAACCTAAGGCATTTAGGCAGCATAGATAAATAAAGTATTTCTCTCTCTCTCTCTCTCTTCCTAGGCACAATTTCACAACCAACAAGAAATCAACATTTTGTAATTTTTTTTTTTTTGGTATCATGGAAGCTCTTATGTTATCTTCTTATCTTACCGAAATAAGATAACTGAGCTTCGTCACATCATCTTTCCTCTACCTCACTTGTTCCTTGGTTCTTTAAAGCTTTACCTTTAAAGCAGTAAGTAGTCCAAATTTCTGAACAGATGAAAATCTTGTAACACAGCTCTTTTAGTTTCTTCACTGTCCGTCATGAAACATGAGCTCTGACGCCGTAGTGTAAGAGTGTAGCCTTTCATATTGACCAATGGAGGTTGTTTTGGATGCATTATGTCGATATTACTACGGTACAATGTGTGAAGGCATCAGTTCTGAATAAAAAGGAGAAATAAACTTTGACCACAACATAGGAACGTTTTGGTGCAAATTCGGTCGCGGTATGAGGACACATATCGATAGATATGTCGTTCGTCTAGAATTAACAACCGACTTTTTGTTATATACAAACCTATTTTCATTAAAAGTGATTATTCATTCGAGAAAAGATTCGTTTTGTCCTTATCAAGCATTTTACTGATTGAAGTCTTTAGCTGCTGCTGGTCATTAAGTTCATGAGGTACCCATAGACACTTGTACTGCAAGTCCTTTAACTGCTTCTTAAAAAGGGGTTTCTTCCACAGTAAGCCCAAGTTCATCATCGTCAACTCCTGACAGAGGTGTTCCTCAGGGTTGAATATTCAGATCTCTATCAGCAGCCAAATACTTCTCAAACCACCGGCGAATGGTCCGATCGTTACCACACCCTTTCCCGAACGACGTGGTAATGTTTCTTGCAGATTGGGCTGCCGAGTGTCCAAGTTCAAATTTATAAAAAAAATTACTCGAAAATCGTGTATTTTAATGGCCATTTTTGATGGTATACTAAAAAATGTGCAATCAATTGAAACGATAGTAAATATTACCAAAAAATATAGTATTAATAACGGCTTATTATAATCTGGAAACATAAACGTAATACAAAACAAAAGTCCACTAACTTCACGGACATTTGATATGAAATGACCCAGCTTAGTAGTTGAAATGGCCAGGGCACGGGGCGAAATATTATAGCGGGCATCCACCCAATATTAACTATATTTAATTTTTGTTAAAAATGTGAATATGGATGAAAGCATTATATTACTAGCTATAAACATGCATATTTATACATAATGCTATATAGTAAGAGTGTGATAAAAACATGAAGTTATTTATTATAGATTTTGAGTCGAGGCTTCCCCCCTCTCCTGTCAGAGCATCCTATTGAAGAGAGGAGCGATATCGGAAACAGAACTCAAATCTGACAGCCAAGGACACCGATATATGGACCATAACATCCAACCCAACATGGAAATTTACAATTCTCATTTTGGAATATATATTACAACAGTAAAAGATTGCCCAAGCAATTTTTTTTTTATAAATCAATACGCCTATAAAATTAAAATATCAACAATTGGTGACTTGTATACGTTACGATGATAACTGTAGTGCATTCTCATGATGCCTCTAGCATAATATTATAGAGTGGCCATGACATGACCTCTTCATCATGTTTCATTTAGTAAGAGGAGACACAGTCCAGTGGCCTTATTGTGTTTACAGGGGTCGCATCCCAAGAGGTCACGTAGCATTGATTTTAGGTAAAGTGGCACCATACTCACTAGTTCAAAATCCCATTTATAAACCTCTCCTCGCACTGTACTACATATGCACTCTCTGATAAACTTTTTTGCTCAAAAACTTCTTAAATTACGTAATTTAAAAAAAATATTTATTTACATTTACAACTGTAGTTACATGTATATTTTTTTAATTTTAATTAATTAATTTATTTTATTGAAGAGAATAAATACAATCTGCCATTGTTTAAGGTCATTAAATATTAGCGTTCAAATACTCGTTCATAAAATATATACGCCTCGTTCGTACAATATATCGAAACGTCATCATATATATGATGACGTTTCGACCTCAAACTCAGGTCGTAACGTCGTCATAAATAATTAATTTTTTGTTTATTTAAGTTTTGTTTTTTTCCATCTTCTCCAATTAGTAATCTACGGTCAACTATCTACACCTCATTATAAAATATGTACAGAAGTAGAAGAAAAGAAAAGGAAAAAAAACTAGATAAAATGTAAATAATAACAATAGTACTTTCTGAATTAGAAGAAAAAATTAAATTTAAAATAATAATGATAAAAAATATATAAATAAAAGATAATACTACCATGATTGGTATAAATAAAAATATATGAATCTATATCAAAAGTATAATAAAATAAAACTTATCACATAATATAAGTAAAATAAAATTCTTTACATACTATACAAAGAAAATTAAATTTAAGTAAAAATTAAATAAAAACACATTGACAGCTATATACAATATTTACATTCTGCAGGGGAACTCCAATCCAAGCCTTGCCAGCCTCGTGAGGAAGGCAACTCAGTGCTCCAAGAGATCTCAGCGCATAATTTTGAAACTACCATTAGATATAAACTATAATTAAATAATTTTAACTGGATTCGAGAGACCCACCTATCGCCTTGAGGGTTAAAAACTACATGGAATCTAAAGAAAACATTGTCAAATTCTTCATATGTATAACTGATATAACTCTCGAAAAACATTGGCCATAGTTACATGCATTTAAATAAATTCAAATATTTAAAATTTTAAACACACTTAATAGAATTAGGATGAAAATGGTAATAGATATCAATTAATTAATGGAATAATGAGATGTAGATAGTTGACCGTAGATTAATGATCGAAAAAGTTTATCGGGGGGTGCGGTCAGCAAAGAACAACATAAATAAACAAAACAATATTTATTTATTTTATGCCGACGTTTCGACCTGAGTTTCAGGT
>NW_027106548.1:653194-657360 GCF_000696795.3 Halyomorpha halys
GTTGCTTCCCGTCCCCTTTACACGCCACTATCCCTGATGAAGACCTGAAACTCAGGTCGAAACGTCGGCATAAAATAAATAAATATTGTTTTGTTTATTTATGTTGTTCTTTGCTGACCGCACCCCCCGATAAACTTCTTCAAGAATTAATGGAATACATACGCAATTCCCTGCTTGAACTAAACTCACAATCCTCCCGCCTACGTCTCGGATATTTCCTGACCGTTCAGCATTAAATTGAATGGTAACTACATTAACACCTGGCAACTAAACAAATTGAAATTATAACCTATAGATGCAAGGAATTTTCCTATCACATAAATAGCATTTTAAAATATCTTATTACGATTATGATATTTATATCTCTACGGGTTTTCATTTATTTTTAGATATGATAATTTTATGCAAGTGTCAATTCAGCGAAGTGTATTTCGAAAAGGCTGTGCTCATCGGTGGAAGAGTACAGATAAACTTTCCAAGGAATTACATAGTTGCTAAAACCGCCATGACTTCATCATCGTAACTTCATTTTCCTTATTCGATTAAAATAAAGAATAAATAATAAACATGATAGTAAAAATATGCGCTGATTACCGCCCTTCTACGGAAAAAGAGGTCACGTTTTACACAGACTTGTAGAACATTTTGAAATTCTGACTTACACTACTTCATTACTATATTATTTATATGACTCCTGAGAGTGGGAAAAAAAAGGTTCAAAACGTGTTGCAAAGTAACCCACATTTTCAATAGGACTACATTACTATTGGGCTAAAAATGTAAGATAGATTTATTTGGAATTTAGTTATATTTATTGAAGGTGCTTTACAAGAATAGAGTGAGAGCGTTGTAGTGGACATCCTGGACTGCAATCCTTCAAGGATACCAAAATAATGTACGCACAACCGGGGAGATATCATAAATCAAACGAGTCCTGGAATCTACCCAACACTTATTTAGACTATGAGTAACTCGCAAAAAAAGAAATCCTTTCGAATAAAGGATCCCTCGATCCCTCCTTACAACCCATTATTAATTTCAGCACAAAAGAGGATTGCTAAAAATCTCAACGTCCATCTTTCACTCACTCACCATGTAATGTTTGAATAAAATCATTTGTTATTTATTGGTATTTCAAGTAGATACTTGATGGTTTGTTTTGAATTATTTAAATTTAATAAAATTCAATATGTAATTATTTTGCTGTCATAATTAATTAAAGAATATAATCATATAAGATAAGTAGACGGGTGTGAGCATCTAATCATCTTTCGTTTTTACCCGATCGTCGTGTCCTTCATCCTAAAATCTAGCAGAAATAGTTTTAACATCCTTTCCCTCTGGTCCTTATTTATAAATTATTAAAAATTCTAATCGTGAGAAAAGTGCGAAAGAAACTTATTTGTAAGATATAAAGAAAAGTATTAAAATAAATAATTACTGATCCCTTCCCACTTATTTAAAAACTGTTAGTTAGTATATTCTGCCCAGGTCATTAATATCAGTGAGATGAGCCAATGAGGCAATAAAACAATTGGGATTTTTAAATATTTTAAGCAAAATTAATTTATGAAAAATATAGGTAAAGTTTATGACATTAATTACAATTAACTTTGATGTGAATTTTAATAATAAAAAAATAAAAATTGAGACCAAAAAACATTTTGAAATAAATCAATTGTAAGCCTGACTCAAGTGTATAGAAGGTTACTGATAATGTGGGTTAATAAAGGAGTCATAGTATTGTTAAGTTGATCTGTTATTAAAAATTTTAAAACTCAATTATATAGAGACTAAATAAGGTAAATAAAACAGAAGCTAAGGAAAGCTTATTAATAAATTAATGTGATTTGGGCATAATAGCTAGCAAAAAGTTTTTAATAGCTGAATGTGAGGGGTAAAATTATATTTAAGGTATGCTAAATTATTAACGATAATGTTGTTTGTTAAAAATGAATGGATCATAAAAGCAGTTATTTATTGGATTGTTCTTGAGGATGGACCTATTGGCCGAAAAGTTGGATTTTTAAAGAAATTATAAAGAGTATTTTAAGACTTGAATTGGATAGTAATTATTTTATTTAAACAATAAAACTAGTCTCAAGAAGTTGAAAAGATTATATAAAAAAAATAATTATCTTAACCAGTGATGACTTAAGTATATGTTCCATTGGATCAGTCCTGTAACTTATCTTTACCGGATAAATATAAATTTACATTTCGGGAGATAATAAATTCCCCTCGTTATTACTTCGGCTTTATTAAATATTCCTAACAAATTTCTGTCTCGTTTCATGGAACTTGTTTATTGGAGGTGGCGTGACTTTGCAAAGAAGTAGGAGTTGCATCCAAGCCGATCTGACGAATCGCTTCATAGCATGAAATACTGTCGTTTGCCTGTCTATCGCTTCATAGCATCAAATACTGTAGTTTGCCAATCTATCGCTTCATAAACCTCTTCTACCGCGTGAGAAGCATTTTAGGCTTGAGAAAGGAAAAGTATCCATGCCACGAGGAAACATAATTCGGCCTTGAAAAAGTTAAAAAGGAGCCGTAAATAAGAAGTAAAATAAAATATACCGGAACGGGAGGGAAAAAACGGCAGAACTCTGATTTGATTACGGCCATGGCACAATGGGGAGATGGTTGACCGATATCCTCTTTTTTTTGTAAGCTGTGTGGAATGGATCGTTATGGAGCGATCTTTGTTCGATTCGATCCATCGACCTGGGGATGCAGAACCGATCGGGAATTATGTCTGTCACCGAGCCGCGGCAATGCGGAGGCAATACACAAGTGGACAATGGAGGAAGGGAGGACGGAGGACATGGAGAAGAATACAAAAGGAACATGAAGTGTACCAGAGGACCACGCAACTGCCGGATCAAGAGAGTACGGAATACATTAAAAATAAATTCACAACCTCTTTCCTCAGATTAATTTACATTATTTGAAAATTCTAATCATTAAGAATTAATATATCCCGAATCTCGAAAAATAAATATGAATGTTGCTTCAATTATAGAGGACGCAATAATTGATTGTACATCATGGATGACACTGCCTTCAGCGGAACCGGAAACTTATCTTATAATGCCACTCTGGCAAACCAAGATCCATATTTGCCTGCATATATACATCCATTTCTTATTTGTATATATTTAATTTGTTTATGTTTATTTTTCTAGGAGGTCAGAAAAAAAAAATGATTGTTTACTTGTTGGCACACGGCACATTATGTGAGCTATGGTACAATGATTACTCTAGCCTATTGTATCATATATTCATACATACTTAAATACATTTCCTTAGACTGATTTTAATTGTTTTGTTTTTTTCATTAGTTTAGACGCTGCTTACATATCTTGTTATGTTAAGTCCATTACTTATCATTTACATTTTCATCCACATCCACTTTTCATTAAGTAGTTTTTTAATTACCTGAATGCTCTTTTTTTTTATTTTTCATCATTAATTTGATATAATTCTTACTTCTATAATATTCAATTTCATCTTCTATTGTTATCAATTTACTACTCACTGCTTCTATTGTTATTAATGAACTACTTTCTACTTAATTCATTATTATGTATATTATTATATTTGCTTGTTTATTATTTTCCTGTGAGTACTGCAGTCAGACGTTTGTTTAGAACTGCCAATAGTTAATTAAGTTTAATAAGTTTTAATTAATTTATGAATTTCTTCAACCTTTAGATTTAAAAATTAACTCTAATTTAAGATTCTATATTTCAAAATTCTATCGATTCGGTGTAAATACATTGTTTCAATTATTTTTAACAAACTTTAGCAGTTTATTATAACAAAGCACAAATATACATTTCTAAAGACATTTTATGTTTGAGTACTTAAATTAACAAGTATCTAATAAAGATATTAGAGGAAATGTTGATTTATAGGTTATGTTATACAGTACTATTTATATGAATTGTTATCACCTACAACCTACAGATTGCTATATTTGCATTTCCCTTCATTTAGCCTATATTTATTGTGATCATTTTTATAATATAAATCGAATGAAATAGCCGACTAATGTCAAATGAACGAAACAAGTGCCTGTATAGCGGCCTCAGTTACTTCTTTTGTTTACCGAGCAGTTAGTACAACAACAAGTGCCTGTATAGCGGCCTCAGTTACTTCTT